>NW_013787242.1:0-632 GCF_000517525.1 Limulus polyphemus
CTGGTTTATTCTTTCTGAATACAACTTTGCAATACACTTAATTTCAACAGTCGCGCTATAACAAACGCTATAATTCACAACGAACGCCTCACGTGCTCGACTCAACAATATGTCTCTCTCTGTCCGCAGTTCAATTACATTGTTGCCGTCAGTTCTTACCGGTCTTTTATATATACAATACTACCGCATATCTAGTAGCCTCTCGAGACTTCACGAACCTTCGAGAATATGGCGTGTTACTAGCGTCACGTGACCTCCGCTGTCGTAACACTGCCCCTTCCTTAGTATTGTTCGTCCCAAACAATAGCCACTTACATTAAACCAATAAACAATTAATAATAACTTAATTAAATGTACAGAATTTACAAACACAACTTAGGAGACTTCCCTTTGGTCTTTCTGGGATTATACAACCACACCTTGTCTCCTGGTACAAAACTGACTTCAGCAGATCTCTTATCATAAGATAACTTCATCGAATCAGCAGATGTTTTCAAGTTTGAACGCACTTGATGGTGAATATCATTCATCCTTTCCGATAACACTTTCACAAACTCTGACACATTCTCAGGCAACTCTTCATAAGGTGGGCGTCCTGTTAACAGATCCACTAGCAACCGAAGTTCCCGACC
>NW_013787243.1:0-634 GCF_000517525.1 Limulus polyphemus
TTTGGCCCCTAAATGCAGGACAATCAATCGATCACGTCCTCAGTCATTGGATTCTCACTCTGATGACAGAGATCTGCCCACTTGATCAAGGGCGGGATCCATGAAAATCGATCGACCTCCATCTAGTAAAGAAAAATGGCGTGGTCATAAACCTAAGGGTTCTCCACCCTGTTCTCCTAAACCTACATAAAAATGGCCACTTTGATACAATGGAACTGTCGAGATTTTCGTTCTAATCTCGATAACATTAAGGCCTTGATTGACTCCTATCATCCCGTGTGTCTCTTCTTACAGGAAACATTTCTGAAATCTGCCAATACAGTCACCTTTCAGCAGTTTTCTTTGTACCAGAATGACAGGTTGTGTGATGGGTGGGTGCAGGAGGGGTGGCACTGCTGGTCAACCAGCATGTGCTCTCCTTATCTGTGTCCCTCGATACACCCTTGGAGGCTGTAGCCATTCATGTTTCCTTGGGTTGTACTATCACTGTTTTTTCTCTCTACCTGTCTCCTGGGGAGAGTTATGAGCAATCGGACCTTGAAGCTCTTGTTGACCAGTTGCCATCTCCCTTTTTACTTCTGGGAGACTTAAATGGACACAACCCCCTCTGGGGTGGTGCTGATATTGATGGGAG
>NW_013787244.1:0-634 GCF_000517525.1 Limulus polyphemus
TGATCTTAACCAGTGTAATGCAGCATGGTCTGTCCTGATGGTAAACCTGGCTCCATATAGGTAAGGATGGACATATGTCAGACTCTTTACTATAGCAAGGAGTTCTCTCCGTGTTACACAGTAGTTCCTCTCTGGTCTACTCAGGACCCTACTGAAGTAGGCCACCACATGTTCGTTTTCGCCCACTTTCTGAGACAACACTTCTCCAATTCCGACATTACTAGCATCACAATTCAGCATGTACGGCAGTGGGGGATTTGGAAGCTTTAAAAGAGGAGCTGAGGACAATTTTTCTTTCAATGTCTTAAAAGCATGCTGGCAAGAAATTGTCCATTCGAACTTCTGGCCTTTTTTTGTTAAATCATGTAGTGGAGCAGCTATAGTTGCAAAGTCCTTCACAAACTTCCAGTAATAGGTACAGAGTCCCAAGAAACTTCTTAACGCTCCCACATTGCCTGGTGTTGGCCACTCATTCACCTTGTCTGGATCAGTTCGTACACCATGCTCACTTACAATGTGACCCAAGTAAAGCACCTCTTTCTGGAACAAGTGGCATTTCTTGGGATGGAGTTTGTGGTTTGCTGCTTTCAAACGCTTGAATACTTCTTCTAGCCGGGACATTTCTTCATTAAAC
>NW_013787245.1:0-635 GCF_000517525.1 Limulus polyphemus
CACGGAGACGTAACAATATATATGTAGTAAATAAATAGTGATATGTAGTGACCAATAACCGTACATAAAATTAACTTACCCCTGGTTCTTTTATGCCGTTGTGCGACATATTTAAGTAGTACACATATAACTTGTGTTTCTCATCTTAATAGTTCTTATTGTTACTAGCATAGAACGTGTATACAATCAACTGCTCCCCGTCGTTGAGAGTATTTGTTTTTTGTTTTTGAATTTCGCGCAAAGCTACACGAGGGCTATCTGCGCTAGCCGTCCCTAATTTAGCAGTGAAAGACTAGAGGGAAGGCAGCTAGTCATCACCACCCACTGCCAATACTTGGGCTACTCTTTTACCAACGAATAGTGGGATTGACCATCACATTATAACGCCCCCACGGCTGAAAGGGTAAGCATGTCTGGTGGGACAGGGATTCGAACCCGCGACCCGCAGATTGTTTAAACAAAGAACCCAACATAAACAAACGAAAAATCACGGAATCCATCTTAATTGAACAAAACAACCCTACTCTAAACCAACACCTCGGGGCGCCTAGATACCTCTTCTAAGTTTCGCAACAGTTCTGGTCATGTGACTTCTTTGTTCAATATTGTATATATATATATATATATATATATAT
>NW_013787246.1:0-957 GCF_000517525.1 Limulus polyphemus
CCAAACATTAGTTCTTAGAATCCTTTTACCTGTTCTAAACCCTCAAATATTTCTCAAAAACATTGCCCCAAAAAAGAGCACGTGATTAATTTCGAAAAATGTAAATTCAGTTTACATAACATAATAAATTATTGTCTCTCTCTATTTCATTAGTTAATTCAAAGAAGGGGCGATTTTGGAAACCCGGTTGAGGACTTTAACCAAACGTGGACTAGTTTTAAATCTGGATTTGGAAATTTAATTAGATAATTTTGGTTAGGTAATCCATTTTTTTTTCTTTTAAAACTATTGTAAAGCTAGTTATTAAATAAAAATCAAAAACAATTAATACAAATTCAGAATATTTCTTGTAATGTTGATACTTTTCATACATAATACATCTATATTTTTGTATATTCCATATTCTAGGAAATGACGTCATATTTGCCTTAACCAATCAAAACAATATGATACTTCCAAACGATTTAGAAGATATGGAAGGTGATCAAAGATATGCAGAATATGATGAGTTCTTGGTGCGAAGTGAAAGGGAACTGTATAAAATGAGTTATAAATCGTACAAGGGTGACGCAGGTGAGAATTTTCATTCCGTAGATTAAACAAATTATGAATATAACTTGTCATGATATACATTTATTTATCGCTATCTACCAATGATAAATGGTACTAAAGTACATTATCTTTAACAGGGTGAACAATGCCTCGCACCAAGAACTCATCATATTCTGCATATCTTTGACCACCTTCCATATCTTCCAAATCGATTCGAAGTACCATATTGTTTTGATTGGTTAAAGCGAATGTGACGTCATTTCCTGGTAGATGGAATATACAAAAAATATATGTGTACTCTTTCGGTGAAGAGGAACCCACTTCGAGATTAATAATGGCTGGAGACGGCTTGACGATGACAAAACCTTGTCGAAACGTTGTACATTTGCTGTTGTGTTAAACTTA
>NW_013787247.1:0-1407 GCF_000517525.1 Limulus polyphemus
CCACCTTTGGCTTACCTCGCTGACCACATTTTATCCGAAAGTCACGTCTGAGAGACGATCTACTATGTCATATGGGCCTTCCCATGGAGAAGACAACTTAGGAGACTTCCCTTTGGTCTTCCTGGGATTATACAACCACACCTTGTCTCCTGGTACAAAGCTAACTTCAGTAGATCTCTTATCATAAGATAACTTCATCAAATCAGCAGATGTTTTCAAGTTTGAGCGCACTTGATGGTGAATATCATTCATCCTTTCTGTTAACACTTTCACAAACTCTGATACATTTTCAGGAAACTCTTCATAAGGTGGGCGTCCTGTTAACAGATCCACTGGCAACCGAAGTTCCCGACCAAACATCAACTTTGCTGGAGTGTATCCAGTGGCTTCATGCTCTGCTGTCCTATAAGCCATCAGCAGAGGAGGTAGTAAGACATCCCAGTCATCTTGGCGACTATTACAAAACTTTGCCAATTCCTGTCCCAGTGTCCAGTTGTACTTTCTACCATCACATCGGACTGTGGGTGAAGTGGTGTTGTCCTGGTCTTTCAGATGCCAAACAACTTGCAGCATTCTTGGAACACAGCCGATTTGAAGTTACGGCCTTGATCTGAATGCAGTTCGTATGGCATAGTAGCTTCGGCTATTAGTGATTTCTTCTTCAGATTTGGTATGCCATATGAACTGCATTCAGATCAATACCAAATCAGGAAGCTACAACTCATATGCCTCAGGCCACTTGGTGAAATAATCCATCAAAGTCAAGCCGACTGAAAGAGTTGATGATGGTGAAGTGGAACCAGGTATATATATCAAAGCAGAACAAGAGAAAGACCAAGGTTTGAAGCCAATAATTGATTTTCTAAAAGCAAGTGTTTTGCGCCCTGCTTGGGAGAAGGTGTTTAGTCTAAGCCCTGTGACAAAGAACTATTGAGCACAATGGGACCAGTTGAAACTTGAAGATGGTATTCTTCTCCAGAGATGGGAAGCTGCAGATGGGAAAGTGACGACCTGGCAAACGGTTATACCAAGGAAGTTACGGGAAGTTGTGCTGCGTCAATCCCATGATACTGTAACGGGAGGACATCTCAGAGTTAAGAAAACACAGATTTTACTGGATAGGTATGAGACAAGATGTGGAAGAATGGTGCAGAACATGCAGTACATGTTGTGCTAAAAGGGGATCCAAGCATAAGGGACGTGCTCCAATGAAGTTATATCAAGTTGGTGCACCAATGGAAAGAGTGGCCATCGACATTGCTGGTCCTCTGCCCCAAACTCGTGCTGGAAACAAGTACATTTGTGTAGCAGCTTGATGACACCTGGTTAGTTCAACCTCCTTTTGCCAGCAATGTCTGCAGTCATTCTTGCAGGGTCTTCGGCTCAGTCCATCGGCATTACCATGGG
>NW_013787248.1:0-634 GCF_000517525.1 Limulus polyphemus
GATATAACTTCATTGGAGCACTTCCCTTATGCTTGGGTCCCCTTTTAGCACAACATGTACTGCATGTCCTGCACCATTCTTCCACATTTTGCCTCATACCAATCCAGTAAAATCTCTGTCGTAGGTGACCCAATGTCTTCTTAACTCCGAGATGTCCTGCTGTTAAACCATCATGGGATTGACGCAGCACAACTTCCCGTAACTTTCTCGGTATAACTGTTTGCTAGGTCGTCACTTTCCCATCTCCGGAGATGAATACCATCCTCAAGCTTCAACTTGTCCCATTGTGCCTAATAGTTCTTTGTCACAGGGCTTAAGCTAGACACCTTCTACCAAGCAGGGCGCAAAACACTTGCTTTTAGAAAATCAATTATTGGCTTCAAATCTTGATCTTTTTCCTGTTCTGCTTTAATATCTATACCTGGTTCCATTTCACCATCATCAACTCCTTCAGTCACTTTGACTTCAGCTTGATGACACCTGGTTAGCTCAACCTCACTTTTAACACTTACCGGAATTTGGCCTTTGTTGTTTCCAAACGTCATTTTATCTAAATTAATTACACACTTCCTCGGTAGTAAGTAGTCCAACCCTAATATGCAATGGTCTTCAATGTCAGCTAAGTATACTTTGT
>NW_013787249.1:0-641 GCF_000517525.1 Limulus polyphemus
CTTTTTATTTATAATAACCACCATAAAATGAAAATAATAAAAACATTTAAAACATAAACAATTGGCAACATCAAACTTAGAAACAAAAGACAGTAGTAAATGGATTTTAATATAAAATTCGATGTGCATTGTTTAAAGATCTTTCTAAATTCTGTCTTCTGTAAGTGGTAAAGTGTAAAAATGAGGCCGATAACCCATGTGAATGAGGCTTTGGAAGTTTCACAAGAAAAAAAAAGTATCATGGTTAACTTTAAACTCGCATATCAAGTATATTCAGGTATGTGCGGGATACTCTGACCCTCATGTTGTATTTAAATTCGTATTCACCTGAAACAATTCACGGAGGGGGAAGGAGAAGTCATTTGCACCTGGCCTTCCCGGCCTTTTAGACCTAAACACCAATCAAGAGAACAGCATAATTACCCACATGCCTGTTTGAACCTTTTGGCACGAACGTCATTTCGCAAAAAGTTTGAGGATAATTTTTCTTGACTTGTTTGTATATAAGCACGAAGAAGACAATGCTGTACCTACGTGGTTATCAAAACCCAATATTTAGCGTCGTAAGTCCTCAGACTTACAGCTGAACCAGTGAAAGTGCTTGAGGAGGGACAAATAAGGCTGACCTCTCGTGGACCCCC
>NW_013787250.1:0-634 GCF_000517525.1 Limulus polyphemus
TCCTTGTATGTTTCGTTTTCTTCTTAAGCTTTCCTTCATTTATTTCTTCAAATATGTTTCATCTTCTTCATTTCTCTATTCTTGTGTCTTTCATCTTTTTCTTCACTTCTTCCTTCATTTATCTCTTCTAGTATGTTTTATCTTTATAAAATTTCCCTTCATTTATCTTTTTATTGTGTTTTTCACCTTCTTCTTCACTCCCTTCATTTATCTTTTTATTATATGTTTCACCTTCTTCTTCACTCCTTTCATTTATCTTTTTATTGTATGTTTCACCTTCTTCTTCACTCCCTTCATTTATCTTTTTATTGTATGTTTCACCTTCTTCTTCACTCCCTTCATTTATCTTTTTATTGTGTGTTTCACCTTCTTCTTCACTCCCTTCATTTATGTTTTTATTATATGTTTCACCTTCTTCTTCACTCCTTTCATTTATCTTTTTATTATATGTTTCACCTTCTTCTTCACTCCCTTTATTTAACTTTTTATCGTATGTTTCACCTTCTTCTTCACTCTCTTCATTTATGTTTTTATTGTATGTTTCATCTTCTTCACTCCTTTCATTTATCTTTTTATTGTATGTTTCACCTTCTTCTTCACTCCCTTCATTTATCTTTTTATTATATGTTTCTCC
>NW_013787251.1:0-634 GCF_000517525.1 Limulus polyphemus
TACTGTTTACACTGATTCTCTTAGCTCTCTACTAACCCTGGTATCGCTTAACGTTAGTTCTCACTCTGTTTTCGTCAATATTCAATAACGACTAGCCCAATTTTCTCTATCTTCTGCTTCCATCCAGTTTTTTTGGATACCTGGCCACGTCGGTGTTCAGGGGAACGAGCTCGCTGATACTGCAGCTAAGTCTGTCTGCTCTGGTGCCGTCACGGCCGTGCCTGTCCCGTACATGGACTGCGGTCCTTCTTCGTGCCAGTTGGCAGTCGACTTGGGATGAGCAACGTCATAACAAGCTTTTCCGGATCAAACCTTCTGCTGCTCTTTGGCAGTCTTGCTTCTGTAAGGATCGGAAGGAGGAAGTAGTCCTGAAAAGGCTACGCATTGGTCACAGTTTTTTAACCCATCGTTTTCTTTTATCAGGTATTGACCCACCGATGTGTAGCCATTGTGACACTCAAGTCACAATAGCCCACATTTTACTGTCGTGCCGTCGTTACGACCGTGAGCGGCGGCACCATTTTAGACACACATTTTCTAAGAGTTTACCCCTGACGTTGGACAATGTCATTGGTAATGGTGACATTGTCGACTAAATTGTATTTCTAATTTTTAACGCACTATAGGTCTTTTT
>NW_013787252.1:0-632 GCF_000517525.1 Limulus polyphemus
ACCATACTCATCTTTAGCCTTACTTGGTACAGCTACTCCATGAACACTTAGGTGTAACTATAGATACCGAATTTATATCCAACATACTCATCTTTAGCCTTACTTGGTACAACTACAACATGAACACCTAGGTGTAAATATAGTTACAGAATTTATAACCACCATACTCATTTTTAGCCGTACTTTTTACAAATACTCCATAAACTCGTAGGTGTAACTATAGTTACCAAATTTATAACCATCATACTCATCTTTAGCGTATTGGTACAACTACTCTTTGAACACTTAGGTGTAACTCTAGTTACAGAATTTATAACCACCATACTCATCTTTAGCCTTACTTGTTACAACGACACAATCAACAACTAGTTGTAACTCTAGTTACCGAATTTATAACCACCATACTCATCTTTAGCCTTACTTGGTACAACTACTCCATGAACATCTAGGTGTAAGTCTAGTTACAGAATTTATAACCACCATACTCATCTTTAGCCTTACTTGGTACAACTACTCCATCAACAAGTAGGTGTTACTCTTGTTACAGAATTTGTAACCACCATACTCATTTTAGCCTTACTTGGTACAACTACTCCATAAATTCTTAGGTGTTACTATAGTTACCGAATTTA
>NW_013787253.1:0-634 GCF_000517525.1 Limulus polyphemus
TCTAAAGGAATGGTTGTTACGTGGTTTGTTGGAATGATTAGCTTTAAGAGGTAGTTGTTATGTGATTTATTTGAAGGTTTACCTAAATAGATAGTTGTTATGTGGTTTGTTGGAATGATTACCTAAACAGATAGTTGTTACGTGGTTTGTTGGAACGATTAGCTAAGAGATAATTATTATGTGATTTATTTGAAGGTTTACCTACACA
This sequence comes from Limulus polyphemus, assembly GCF_000517525.1. Taxonomy (NCBI): domain Eukaryota; kingdom Metazoa; phylum Arthropoda; class Merostomata; order Xiphosura; family Limulidae; genus Limulus; species Limulus polyphemus. Next base: position 209 of record NW_013787253.1, read on the forward strand.
GATAGTTGTTATGTGGTTTGTTGGAATGATTACCTAAACAGATAGTTGTTACGTGGTTTGTTGGAACGATTAGCTGAGAGATAATTATTATGTGATTTATTTGAAAGTTTACCTAAATAGATAGTTGTTATGTGGTTTGTTGGTATGATTACCTAAATTAATAGATGTTACGTGGTTTCTTGGAACGATTAGTTAAGAGATAGTTATTATGAGATTTATTTGAAGGTTTACCTTTAAGGGGTAGTTGTTATGTGGTTTGTTGGTATGATTACCTAAATTAATAGTTGTTATGTGGTTTCTTGAAACGATTAGCTTTAAGAGGTAGTTCTTATGTAATTGTTATGTGATTTATTTGAAGGTTTACCTAAACAGATAGCATTTATGTGGTTTGTTGGTATGATTACCTAAATTAATAGTTGTTACGTG
>NW_013787254.1:0-635 GCF_000517525.1 Limulus polyphemus
TAATATATATATATATATATAAAGAAGAGTGGGTATTTTGGATTTTGAAAACTGATGTAAGCTCGTGCAAATAATTATACGGCCATCACAAAATTTTATCTCTGTGCCAAAGACTATAAATATTTTGGAGTAACCCATCAACCTAAATATGATTAAAAGTACACTCAATATCTAAAAAAAGTAAAGAAAAAACGTTTCAAAAAATGAAGTAAATGTAGAGATGGCTGACATCAATCCTTCAAAAACAATGCAAACAAGATTTACTGGTTTGCCTGTTTTTTCTTAATTTAGTGTTTCAGTAAACATAGGAAGGTTGTATTTATAATCAAGTTCTAAATACAATGAGGTCCCAACTGTAATATTTATTGTTTATCTATTATTGGCTGGTAATTCCTGTTTCTCCCTGTACTTGAGCTTTAAAGAACACCAACTTTCTGTAAGAAAGCTAACTTCAAGGGGGTAATGATAACGCCGTTTACACTAGAATTGTGATTTTTTTTTTAAATTACTACTAGTTAACAATAGTAATAAAAGCGAATACTCCGTTTGAAACTATATCACCTCAGTAAAATTGTTTGCCACTATTGTTTTGGTTTTTGAGTTATCATGTAATAAAAAAATAATAATAAAAACAA
>NW_013787255.1:0-1261 GCF_000517525.1 Limulus polyphemus
CCGCTTTATCATTATCTCTGTCCCTGGTGGAAAACATCATATTATTGTGGGTTGAAAGTGAGTCCCCTAAAACAAGGTGATAAAAATATCATCAAAACGTTGATCCACGAAAACTGATCGTGACGTCAGAATTTAAGGTCATGTTATGTGTGTTTATTTAGATATTTTTTACAGAAAAATGTATTTGTATTAATCTGTTGATTATTAAAGTCTACTTTTGTTTTGACCTTTTTAAAAAATATTTATCCCTAAAACAAAACATTAGCTCTTAGAATCCTTTGACCTATTTTAAACCCTAATATATTTCTCAAAAACATTGTACACCCAGTTAAACATAATGTACTTTAGTACCGTTTGTTATTGGTAGGTGGAGATAAATATATTTATATTATGACAAGTTATATTTATTATTTGTTTGATCTACGGAATGAAAATTCTCACCTGCGTCACCCTTGTACGTTTTATAACTCATTTTATACAGTTCCCTTTCACTTCGCACCAAGAACTCGTCATATTCTGCATATCTTTGACCACCTTCCATATCTTCTAAATCGATTCGAAGTACCATATTGTTTTGATTGGTTAAGGCAAATATGACGTCATTTCCTTGTAGATGGAATATACAAAAACAATGGCAAATATGACGTCATTTCCTGGTAGATGGAATATACAAAAATAATATGTGCATTATCTATGAAAAGTATGAACATTAGAAAAACAATTCTGAATTTATATTAGATGTTCTGAATTTATATTAGATGTTTTATATTTTCGTTTAACAAATAGCCTTAAAAATATTTTAATAGAAAAAAATAGACATTGTCTCTACATAATAAAACAATTACCTAACCAAAATTCCCTGGTTAAATTTCCAAATCCAGTTTTGTAACTAGTCCATGTTCGGTAAAAGTCCTCAACCGGGTCTCCAAAATCACCCCTTCTTTGAATTAACTATAGAAATAGAAAGAGAGAGAGTAATATGTTATGTTATATAAACTGAACTTACATTTAACACAATTCATCACGTGCTCATATATATCATACTGAAACATTTGCCAGTAATAAAGATAATTAATAATTGCATTTATATAAGGGATTCTAATAAACAAATATATTACTATAAACTATATATCTCACCTCAACTTTAATTCTTCACGATATCAACGATACAACCACTGTAATAATACCAGAACCTTATAAGTTGTAGTTCTGTCGTCTAGAACAAATAGTTAAAATGTGGTTTCAGGTTTATAGTATCGTG
>NW_013787256.1:0-634 GCF_000517525.1 Limulus polyphemus
AAGGTTCAAGAAGGACGTGGCGTGATACTAGTCACGTGACCTCGCTGACGCAGCAATATTAATATATTGTTACAGAGAGTTAGTTAATTTTCCGTAAAAATTCTTTCCGAAGAAACTTTAGCGATATAAGTCCTTTCTTAAATAAAACTGGTTTATTCTTTCTGAATACTACTTTGAAAGAACTGTGGAAAGCACGGATATTTGAGGAGCCAGTGTAAGAAAAATACCACCAATAAGTCAGCTTCGGGAAACCAATAGTGGTTGGTGCTAAGGGACGCCCACCAACCTCCATTGTGAAAGTCCCAACAGCTAAGTGTAAAATGGCAAGCACACATAGTATCTACGTGACAAGGAAGCTGGATGGCCAAAGATGCAACTTTGTCATAGATTCTACATTTCAGCAAACCCTTGTGAGCATCAAGGTGCTGGATAACAAAGGAGTACCAGAAGCTGTACAGAAGCTCTGTGGCGTGACAGGACATTCTGCAAGGTTGTGGGGACCAGTGTGGGCAACTGTCGAGCTGATGGGCATGAAAAACAGACGGAAAGTATACTTGGCTGACATTGAAGACCAATGCATATTAGGACTGGACTATCTACTACTGAGGAAGTGTGTAGTTAACTTCGATAAAAT
>NW_013787257.1:0-634 GCF_000517525.1 Limulus polyphemus
AAGTTGAACTAATTAGGTGTCATCAAGCTGAAGTCAAAGTGACTGAAGGAGTTGATGATGGTGAAATGAAACCAGGTATACATATTAAATCAGAGCATTAAGCAACTAAATACACACCAACAAAGTTGATGTTTGGTCGGAAACTACAGTTGCCAGTGGATCTGTTAACAGGACGGCCACCTTATGAAGAGTTGCCTGAGAATGTGTCAGAGTTTATGAAAGTGTTATAGGAAAGTGTTATGGATGATATTCACCATCAAGTGCTTTCAAACTTGAAAACGTCTGCTGATTCGATGAAGTTATTTTATGATAAGAGATCTACTGAAGTCAGCTTTGTACCAGGAGACAAGGTTTGTCCAATCTAGTACGAGCAGGGGTTGTTGTTAGTCTTTAATGTGTTGTTGTATCTAGCCTGTTACTGGCAGGAGTTGTTGTAAGTATTTAATGTGTTTTTGTATCTAACTTGGTACTGGCACGGGTTGTTGTAAGTCTTTAATGTGTTGTTGTATCTAACCTGGTGATGGCAAGAGTTCTTGAAAGAATCTAATGTGTTGCTGTTTCTATCCTGGAATGGGCAGGGGTAGTTGTAAGTCTTTAATGTGTTGTTGTATCTAACCTAATACTGGCAGGAGTT
>NW_013787258.1:0-1110 GCF_000517525.1 Limulus polyphemus
GAAGTTAAGGACAAAGCTACACGATGGGCTATCTATGCTCTTCCTAACACCACGGGTATCGAAATCCGGTTTCTAGTGTTGTAAATCCGCAGACATACCGATGTGCCACTGGGGGACAATATGGAGAGAATAAATAAATTCATGTTTTGACAAAAACAAGAATCTTTGGTCACTAGAGTGTATACATTTCATTTACCATTATATGATGTAAGAAAGTTTGGTCAATTTATTTTTCATTAACATTTTTTAGTACTTTAGGGAGAAAGTCCAACCTAAAGACTCCTTTCTGTTATCAAGTAAGATTGTACAAATCCAAGTTAGAGAACATAACACTTTGTGAAGTAGTACGTTTTTTTTATATTAAGAACTATCTTAAACTAGTCTTACATATAGATAGTCATTAATTATATCTAAGGACGTAACTACTCGGTTAAGGGTCACCACGTAGGTAGAAGGTGCTACTGACTTTTTGATTCCTCGTGAAATTAGGAATGACTATGACTAACCCTTATGGGTCTCTGACCTAGCCGTTTAGCCCACGTGTCGCGTAAAATTGTTCATAACTGTTATGAATTGCTTCTCCATGTCAGCCCTACTGGCTACAACAACCATTCAAACTCCCAATAGTTCATCAGTTTTCTTTTTGCTGCTTACGCATCATGAAGTTGGAGTATCAAACAGGTGGGATCGGTTTCCAGGCAAGTAGCAGGTAGGATATTTGCCCAAGAAATATATGAGGATCGTGTGATAAATAAAAAGGTCTCAGAGTTCATTTTAGCATATATATAACCAAGCTGCACATGTTTTGAACAAATAAACAGAATCTTTATTCAAATAACATAAAGAAGACTAGTACGCATACCCAAAACTGATGAGTCGACATTCCTTCCTCCCTACACTCTTGTAGTTTTCTTTCTCTAAGCACGCAAATCTTCCAGAAAAGAACAGGATCTTCCTTTTGTTCAGTTATGTAGAGCTGGACTAAGAAAGCGCGCTCGGATCTAGAATTTTAATTCGCTTCAACAATACTAATCAGCGTTGGACCTATCATGGCGTTACAGTTAGTTCAACGATAACTGTAAATTCAGAATTGTTTTTTTTTTCACTTTC
>NW_013787259.1:0-1777 GCF_000517525.1 Limulus polyphemus
GTGGAGTTGTTGTACCAAGTAAGGCTAAAGATGAGTATGGTGAATATAAATTCAGTAACTAAAGTTACACCTAGGTGTTCATGGAGTAGTTGTACCAAGTAAGGCTAAAGATGAGTTTGTTGGTTATAAATTCGGTAATTAGAGTTACACCTAGGTGTTCGTGGAGTTGTTGTACCAAATAACGCTAAAGATGAGTATATTAGTTATAAATTCGGTAACTATAGTTAAACCTAGATGTTCATGGAGTAGTTGTACGAAGTAAGGCTAAATATGAGTATGATGGTTTTAAATTCGGTAACTATAATTACACATGGGTATTTATGTAGTAGTTGTACCAAGTAAGGCTAAAGATGAGTATGGTGGTTATAAATTAGGTAACTATAGTTCACCTAGGTGTTTATGGAGTAGTTGTACAAAGTAAGACTAATGATTAGTATGGTGGTTATAAATTCGGTAACTAGAGTTACACCTAGGTTTTCGTGGAGTTGTTGTACCAAATAACACTAAAGATGAGTATGGTGGTTGCAAATTCGGTAAATAGAGTTGCACCTACGTGTTCGAGGAGTAATTGTACCAAATAACGCTAAAGATGAGTATGGTGGTTATAAATTCTGTAAATAGAGTTACACATAAGCATCTTTAGCCTTACTTGGTACAACTACTCCATGAACACAACTACTCCATGAACACCAAGGTGTAACTCTAGTTACCGAATTTATAACCACCATACTTACCAAGTAAGGCTAATCATGAGTATGGTGGTTATTAATTCTGTAACTAGAATTACACCTTGGTGTTCATGGAGTAGTTGTACCAAATAAGGCTAAAGATGAGTATGTTGGATATAAGTTCGGTATCTGTAGTTACACCTAGGTATTTATGGAGTAGTTGTACCAAGTAAGGATAAAGATGAGTATGGTGGTTATAAATTCGGTAACTATAGTTACACCTAGGTATTCGTGGAGTTGTTGTACCAAATAACCCTAAAGATGAGTATGGTGATTATACATTCGGTAACTATAGTTACACATGGGTGTTCATGGAGTAGTTGTACCAAATAAGGCTAAAGATGAGTATGTTGGATATAAGTTCGGTAACTGTAGTTACACCTAGGTATTTATGGAGTAGTTGTTCCAAGTAAGGCTAAAGATGAGTATGGTGGTTATAAATTCGGTAACTATAGTTACACCTAGGTACTCGTGGAGTTTTTGTACCAAATAAGGCTAAAGATGAGTATGGTGGTTATAAATTAGGTAATTATAGTTACTCCTAGGTGTTTATGGAGTAGTTGTACCAAGTAATACTAAAGATGAGTATGGTGAAAAGATGAGTATGGATGTTATTAATTCGGTAACTAGAGTTACACCTAGGTTTTCGTGGAGTTGTTGTACCAAATAACGCTAAAGATGAGTATGGTGGTTATAAATTCGGTAACTAGAGTTACACCTAGGTGTTCGTGGAGTTGTTGTACCAAATAACGCTAAAGATGAGTATGGTGGTTATAAATTCGGTAACTATAGTTACACCTACGTGTTCATGGAATAGATGTGCCAAGTAAGGCTAAAAATGAATATGGTGGTTATAGATTCGGTATTTATAGTTACACGTAGGTGTTCATGTAGTAGTTGTACGAAGTAAGGCCAAAGATGAGTATGGTGGTTATAAATTCTGTAACTAGAGTTACACCTAGGTGTTCGTGGAGTTGTTGTACCAAGTAATGCTAAATATGAGTTATGATGGTTATAGATTCGGTAACTAGAGTTACACCTAGTTGATT
>NW_013787260.1:0-809 GCF_000517525.1 Limulus polyphemus
TGTGACATGTCATTCTCTTCTAAAGTTACATAAACCTAACTTGTCACATGTAACTCTCCTGTAAAGTTACATAAACTTAACTTGCCACATCTCATTCTCCTGTGAAGTTACATAAACCTAACTTGCCATATGTCATTCTCCTGTAAAGTTACTTAAACTTGACTTGTCACATGTCACTCTCCTATAAAGTTAGATAAACTGAACTTGCCACATGTCATTCTCCTGTAAAGTTACTTAAACTTAACTTGCCATATGTCATTCTCCTGTAAAGTTATTTAAACTTGACTTGTCACATGTAACTCTCCTGTAAAGTTACATAAACTTGACTTGTCACATGTCACTCTCCTGTAAAGTTACTTAAACTTGACTTGTCACATGTCATTCTCCTTTAAAGTTACATAAACTAGATTTCTCACATATCACTTTTCTGTAAAGTTACATAAATTTAACTTTTCACGTGTAACTCTTCTGAAAAGTTATATAAACTTAACTTGCCACATGTCATTCTTCTGTAAAGTTACATAAACTTAACTTGCCACATGTAACTCTCCTTTAAAGTTACTTAGAATTGACTAATCACATGTCATTCTCTTGTAAAGTTATATAAACCTGACTGGTCACTTGACATTCCCCTGTAATGTTACATAAACCTAACTTGTCACATGTCATTCTCCTGTAAAGTTACTTAAACTTGACTTGTCACTAGTCACTCTCCTATAAGGTTAGATAAACTTAACTTGCCACATGTCACTCTCCTGTAAAGTTACATAAACCTAACTTGTCACATGTAACTCTGCTAGTAAAGTTAC
>NW_013787261.1:0-629 GCF_000517525.1 Limulus polyphemus
AACCACCATACTCATCTTTAGCGTTATTTGGTACAACAACTCCACGAACACCTAGGTGTAACTCTGGTTACAGAATTTATAACCACCATACTCATCTTTAGCCTTACTTGGTACAACTACTCCATAAACACCTAGGTGTATCTCTAGTTACCCAATATATAACCACCATACTCATCTTAAGCGTTATTTGGTACAACAACTTCACGAATACCTAGATGTAACTCTACTTACCGAATTTATAACCACCATATTCATCTTTATCCTTACTTGGTACAACTACTCTATGAACACATATGTGTAATTCTAGTTATAGAATTTATAACCACCATACTCATCTTTAGCATTACTTGGTACAACTACTCCATGAACACTTAGGTTTAACTCTGGTTACCGAATTTATAACCCCCATACTCATCTTTAGCCTTACTTGGTACAACTACTCCATGAACACTTAGGTGTAACTTTAGTTACAGAATTTATAACCACCATACTCATCTTCAGCCTTACTTTGTACAACTACTCCATGAACACTTAGGTGTAACTCTAGCTACAGAATTTATAACCACCATTCTCATCTTTAGCCAAACATGGTACAAACAACTACTCCATAAACACCCAGGTGTAGTTTT
>NW_013787262.1:0-633 GCF_000517525.1 Limulus polyphemus
ACTGGGGAGCAGCCCTCTCCAAATAGTACAGCGGTAAGTCTGTGGGCTTATAACGCTAAAAACAGGGTTTCGATACCCGTGGTGGGCAGAGCACAAATAGCCTTTGTGTAGCTTTGTGCTTAATCACAAACAAACAAAAACTTACCACAGTTATACGTACAATGACATACCCTAATAACAAATTCAAACACTATAACAGTTTTAGCAGACAAATTTTACCAATTTCTAAATTATAATCCTTGCATTTTTGACATGCATGCAAATAATATTCACTAATAATAATAATAAACCTGATTTATTTATTTCTTCAGGAAAAGCCCCCCAATGGCACAGCGGTATGTCTGCGGACTTACAACGCTAGAAACCGGGTTTCCATACCCGTGAGGGGCAGAGCTCAGATAGCCCATTGTGTAGCTTTGTGCTTAACTACAAGCAAATTCAGGAGAAAGCACAAGGGACCGTCATAGAAAAACTCTGTTTAATTACCAAAGTGATTTGTGGATTACACGTGGCTAACACGTTTTGTTTCCCTGCTTTTAACTAGCATCAGGGTTGAAATTCTGCCAGTACTCACCAGTACTAAGTACCAGAACTTACTTTTTTAAGACAACACTAGTATGTTTGGTTGGAGTT
>NW_013787263.1:0-920 GCF_000517525.1 Limulus polyphemus
TTTCTTTCCGAAAGGATTTTTTTACAAATGAACGGATTTTCCATAATTCAGCTACGCAGATTTCAAAAATAGTATTCACTTTTTTTTATCACCCTGCGAATTTAAACTTTATTAAAGTTATTTTGGTTTTAATCCTTTGTAATTGCTAATCTTCATCCCTTGTGTAGCTTTGTGCTTAACTTCAAACAAAAAAACAGTCATTTATCTGTGCTCTGCCCACCACGGGTATCGAAACCCGGTTTCTAGCGCTGTAAGTCCGCAAACATACCGCTGTGCCACTGGGGGCTTAGATGACTGTAACTTGTAGATATTCAATGCTTTGTGCGCTCCATGGAGCTAATCCCTATATTATGTACGAAGTGAAGGTGTGAAAAAATATAATCAATACACATAATATTAAATTTTATTACAGACATTCACAGAGTAACTATTTTTAAAGATATGAACAAAGATATGCGGGTGCAGAGAGCAGCATTTTCTCGCTTCCACCAATCACAAAAAAGCAATGAAACGACCATCCTGAGTTTCCAAAAAAATTCAGACTAGCAAACACTTCAAAAAAGGTAAACTTTAAAGTAATAACGAAACAATACCATGATAATATAGGATCATAGGTTACTACGAAAGCATTACAATTTTGATGTGAAGGTTTAAATCTGTAAATACTGAGCTTCTAAGACAAACTAAGTATCAAATTATGGCTTGAATTTTCTACTTCTAAAATTAATATTTATGTAGGGTGTTATACTTAATAACATTTTTGTTTAATTTTTGCGTTAGCTGTCTCGTGCTACTACAGAATCTACTTGCTCAGTAGTTGTTATGGAAAACCACAAGGCTTATCTAAACCCATTAAAAGTTTTTCTTTTCCTAAAAATTTATTGATTAGTGACCACCCTTTAAACCAATTCTCTATATAT
>NW_013787264.1:0-633 GCF_000517525.1 Limulus polyphemus
GTATCTAACCTGCTACTGGCAGGAGTTGTTATAAGTCTGTATTGTGTTGATGTTTCTAGCTTTGAACGGGCAGGGGTTGTTGTAAGTCTTTTATGTGTTGTTGTATCTATTCTGGTACTGGCTGGAGTTGTGGTAAGTATTTAATGTGTTTTTGTATCTAATTTGGTACTTGCACGGGTTGTTGAAAGTCTTTAATGTGTTGTAGTATCTAATCTGATACTGGCAGGAGTTGTTCTAAGTATTTCATTTGTTTTTGTATCTAACCTGGTTCTGGCACGGGTTGTTAAAAGTCTTTAATGTGTTGTTGTATCTAACCTGGTACAGGCAGGAGTTGTTATAAGTCTGTATTGTGTTGATGTTTATAGCTTTGAACGGGCAGGGGTTATTGTAAGTCTGTATTGTGTTGATGTTTATAGCTTTGAACGGGCAGGGGTTGTTGTAAGTCTTTTATGTATTGTTGTATCTAACCTGGTACTTGCAGGAGTTGTTGTTAGTACTTAATGTGTTTTTGTATCTAGCCTGGTACTGGCACGGGTTGTTGAAAGTCTTTAATGTGTTGTTGTATCTAACCTGTTACTAACAGGAGTTGTTATAAGTCTGTATTGTGTTGTTGTATCTAACCTGGTACTGGCA
>NW_013787265.1:0-1258 GCF_000517525.1 Limulus polyphemus
GGTGGCACGTCTTCAGCAGCGTCATTTGTTCTGTTGTCCACTTCGTCCCAACTGAAATGTCCTGGACCATGATAACGCCAAAGCCTGTTGGCATGCGCCACCTTTGGCTTACCTCGCCGACCACATTTTACTCGGAAAGTCACGTCTGAGAGACGATCCACTATGTCATATGGGCCTTCCCATGGAGAAGACAACTTAGGAGACTTCCCTTTGGTCTCCCTGGGATTATACAACCACATCTTGTCTCCTGGTTCAAAGCTGACTTCAGTAGATCTCTTATCATAAGATAACTTCATCGAATCAGCAGACGTTTTCAAGTTTGAACGCACTTGATGGTGAATATCATCCATCCTTTCCGATAACACTTTCACAAACTCTGACACATTCTCAGGCAACTCTTCATAAGGTGGGCGTCTTATTAACAGATCCACTGGCAACCGAAGTTCCCGACCAAACATCAACTTTGCTGGAGTGTATCCAGTAGTTTCATGCTCTGCTGTCCTATAGGCCATCAACAGTGGAGGGAGTAAGACATCCCAGTCATTTTGGCGGCTATTACAAAACTTTGCCAATTTCTGTCCCAGTGTCCAGTTGTACTTTTCTACCATCCCATCAAACTTTGGTCTTTCGGATGTTCGGCTATTAGTGACTTCTTCTTCAGATTTGGTATGCCATATGAACTGCATTCAGATCAAGGCCGTAACTTTGAATCAGCTGTGTTCCAAGAATGCTGCAAGTTGTTTGGGCTACAGTTGTAGCTTCCTGATTTGTTATCGCATATGCCTCCGGCCACTTGGTGAAATAATCCATCACCACAAAAATATACTTGTTTCCAGCATGAGTTTGGGGCAGAGGACCAGCAATGTCGACGGCTACTCTTTCCATTGGTGCACCAACTTGGTATAACTTCATTGGAGCACGTCCCTTATGCTTAATGTCGACAGCTACTCTTTCCATTGATGCACCAACTTGATATAACTTCATTGGAGCACGTCCCTTATGCTTGGGTCCCCTTTTAGCACAACATGTACTGCATGTTCTGCACCATTCTTCCACATCTTGTCTCATACTTATCCAGTAAAATCTGTGTCGTAGGTGACTCAATGTTTTCTTGATTTCGAGATGTCCTCATGTTAAACTATCATGGGATTGACGCAACATAACTTCCTTGGTATAACCGTTTGCCAGGTCGTCAGTTTCCCATCTCCGGAGAAGAATACCATCTATAAGTTTCAACTGGTCCCATTGTGCCCAATAG
>NW_013787266.1:0-634 GCF_000517525.1 Limulus polyphemus
GGTGGGTTATGAAGCAAACGGGAAAGGAATGAACTTTTCATCCATATTTCTTAATTATAGTGTTGTGTTACCCGGTATGGTTTAATTTTCATGAAAAAACGTCTTCCATTGTGATGATTGGAGTACTGTTGCGTGAGCATGCTTTGTCAGTGTTACAGTGTGGTGTGTACTTGCTCAGTATTTCACATTTCTTTGTGAATTACGGTGCATTGTTCATAGCCAGTGTCATTCACAGTTATATAATATAAGTAGTGTCTCAATTGTTACTGTGCTTGTGGTATCCTAGCCGGCCTGATGAGCCTTGGTATTGTACGAAAGGCATCTTCGGCACTGGATATAGCAGATGTGGTGTGGTTGATATATATAGTTATACGTACTTCATTATTTTCCCTCGTAGGTTATTATGATTACTAATGTTGTCTTCTTCTATTGACGTTGGGGTTGCTTGGCCTTCTATGGGAATGATAAGATCAGATTTCTGATTTGCCAGTTATTGTGAATGATAAGTAAAAATAAACAATAATAATAATTTATTGTAGATAAATAAATAAACTAACAAAAAAGAGTAAGCCTTGATGAACGGATGTATAAAATGTACACTGATGGCAAAAGAAAGGATTACGGTTTTAGAATA
>NW_013787267.1:0-774 GCF_000517525.1 Limulus polyphemus
CAAAACCTTCCATAACTCCCTTAAAATGAACCGTAGAAGGGTGAAACTCTGCATATAACTGTGCAACGATAGAGTGTACCTACATACCTAATTTGGTAAAGAACCATCAATTCAAGACTCTCTGGTAAATAGAAATCGAGAAACAATCAGTAACCAAAACCTTCACTGCATTACACATACGCTTTTAGTGAAGCCAATAAAAGAGTAACAAAAACGACCACGAAAATCGTAAAACTAACAATAAAAAGTTTGAATTTTGTAAGTAAATGTCAAAAGTTCGCACGAACCTTGCATAAAATATTTTAAGAAGATTCGTCTAAATGTGACAAAGTACTGGTACAAAACGCAAAACCTCCCATAACTCTCTTAAAACGAATAGTAGAAAGTTGAAACTTCGAATGATACTGTAGAACGAACTAGTTAATATACATACCGAATTTGGTTAAGATCCATCGATTTAGTAACCTGTGGTAGCAGGTAATCGATAACAGAGAAGAATCAAAAAGTTTCTCTGCAGTAAACATGCTCTTTCAGAAAGCTAATAAAGTAGTAAGAAAAGGACCACAAAAGTCACAAAAATGATAATACGAAGCTAGAATTTTACTTGTAAATACGCAAGTATGCAACGAACGTTCATAAAAAATTTTGAAAAGATCCGTCCAAATGGAATGAAGTACTGGTACAAAACGCAAAACCTTCTATAACTTCCTTAAAATGAACCGTAGGAGGGTGAAGCTCTGCATATAACATACCGAAGGCAAAACCTTCCATAAC
>NW_013787268.1:0-723 GCF_000517525.1 Limulus polyphemus
GACTAATCAACAGGTATAATAATAACTGTAGGAGTTAGCTTATTAAGGAAAAGACTAATCAACAGGTATAATAATAACTGTGGAGTTAGCTTATTAAGGAAAAGACTAATCAACAGATATAAAAATAACTGGAGTTAGCTTATGAGGAAAAGACTAATCAACAGGTATAATAATAACTGTGGAGTTAGCTTCTTAAGGTAAAGACTAATCAATAGGTATAATAATAACTATGGAGTTAGCTTATTAAGGAAAAGACTAATCAACAGGTATAATAATAACTGTGGAGTTAGCTTATTAAGAAAAAGACTAATCAACAGATACAATACTAATTGGAGTTAGCTTATAAGGCAAAGACTAATCAACAAGTATAATAATAACTGTGGAGTTAGCTTATTAAGGAAAACACTAATCAACAGGTATAATAATAACTGTGGAGTTAGTTTATTAAGGAAAAGACTAATTAACAGATATAATAATAACTGGAGTTAGCTTATAAGGAAAAGACTAATCAACAGGTATAATAATAACTGTAGAGTTAGCTTATTAAGGAAAAGACTAATCAACAAGTATAATAATAACTGGAGTTAGCTTATTAAGGAAAAGACTAATCAACAGGTATAATAATAAATGGAGTTAGCTTATTAATACAACTACAAATCTACATCTGGTTTTGTAAGGAAAAGACTAAACAACTGGTATAATAATAACTGTGGAGTTAGCTTA
>NW_013787269.1:0-634 GCF_000517525.1 Limulus polyphemus
GTCTTCTTATTCACAGTACATAGTATCGTTAAATCTTGTTTCTTCTTTTTGATAGTACATAGGATTGTTAAATCTTGTGTCATCTTATTGACAGTACACAGTATTGTTCAATCTTGTGTCTTCTTATTGACAGTACACAGTATTGTTGAATCTCGTGTCTTTTTATTGATAGTACACAGTATCGTTAAATCTCGTGTCTTCTTATTGACAGTACACAGCATGGTTAAAACGTGTGTCTTTTTTTTGACAGTACACAGTATCGTTAAATCTTGTGGCTTGTTAGTGATAGTACACAGTATCGTTAAATCTAGTTGCTTGTAGTAATAGTACACAGTATTGTTATATCTTGTGTCTTCTTATTGACATTACACAGTATTGTTAAATATTGTGTGTTGTTTTTGATAATACACAGTATCGTTAAATCTTGTGTCTTCTTATTGACAATACACAGTATTGTTAAATCTTGTGTCTTCTTATTGACAGTATACAGTATTGTTAAATCTTGTGTCTTCTTATTGACAGTACACATCTTTGTTAAAACGTGTGTCTTTTTTTTGACAGTACACAGTATCGTTAAATCTTGTGGCTTGTTAGTGATAGTACACAGTATTGTTAAATCTTGTCTTCTTTTTGA
>NW_013787270.1:0-634 GCF_000517525.1 Limulus polyphemus
CCAGTTTTTATCAGCAACAGCATAAGAATCCTAAAGATACATTTACTAATAACTCTATTAATTATCTATAAAACATTTACATTTAAATACATAAACATATAACACATAAACAAATATATATATATGTCTTAATTTCCTTATTTACAGTTCTTCAAATAGCTTAACATGTTATAAAATGCATTAACAACATTAGCTTCATGAGATACAGCGTTGACTGTATTTAAGCTATTTCTAGACTTATGTACAGTTACTTTTGTATTAAATCGTACTCGTTTCGTTTGTTTAGTATGTGTCACTTCTGGTTGTGTTGATATAGGACCTTTTGATCTAGTGTTATAACCATGAGTCACTATATCAGCTTGTGTCGTTATTGAGGTACTAGGAATATTATCCTCAGTCATTTGATTACTCTCCTCACTGTTAGGGGTAATACTTGGCATATCTTCTGTTATTATCTTGTCACCTAGTATTACGTTATCTCCTCTTTTTACCCTTGGTATTTCGGGTTCTGAATCTATTATTTCTTCTTCATCATAAAAAGAAGACTCAAACTCGCTCAAGTTATCAGTCTCTTTCTGAATATTGCTATCTTGTTCTGGTTGTTCAGTTTCTGGTTCTACACATTCATATTGAT
>NW_013787271.1:0-631 GCF_000517525.1 Limulus polyphemus
GTATACGTTAATCTCTTTCTGCTAAGGTTAAAAATAAACCTCTTGTCTATAAGATTATACATTAATCTTTTTCTGTTAAGGTTAAAAATAAACCTCTTGTCTATAAGATTATGCGTTAATCTCTTTCTGCTAAGGTTAAAAATAAACCTCTTGTCTATAAGATTATACGTTAACCTCTTTCTGCTAAGGTTAAAAATAAACCTCTTATCTATAAGATTATACGTTAATCTCTTTTCTGTGAGGTAATAAATTTCCAATTTATCTATAAGGTTTTAAATGAATTCCGTGTTCGCAAGGCCTTACATTAGTCTCTTGTTTATTAGATAATAAATTAAACTTTTATCTATAAGGTAAAAAAAAAAACATTACTTCTTTAAAATACCCCTACAATAATCATATTTTAGAGCTAATCTTCCACAGCAGAGGTCTTTAACTTTTTAAAGTTAGCTTCGTAGTCAATTTTCATCCACTAACACTAACATGTCTCATAGCCAGTTTTTATTATGGGAATAAAATCTGAGATACAAGTGTTTAAGCTCGTTTATATCTTCAGTACAAGACTAAAGAGTACTTTGTTAATCAAGTCTGACGGTTATTCGAACAACTTATGTTTGTAAAAAAAAAAAAAAAA
>NW_013787272.1:0-1180 GCF_000517525.1 Limulus polyphemus
GGTCAGTCTGTCGAGAATAGCTGGTCTTAACTGATGGAGGAGAGAACGTAATTAAGGTGAAACTTTCAAGGATAGCCAAACTTAGTGATGGAATAGAGAACTTAATCTGAAGGTGAGTCTGTCAAGGATAGCTGGTCTTAACTGATGGAGGTGAGAACGTAATTTGAAGGTGTGTCTTTCAAGGATAGCCAACCGTAGTGATGGAGGAGAGAAGGTTAGTCTGTTTGGGATAGCTAACTTTAGTTGGTGAAGGAGAGAACATAATATGATGCATCAAGGATAGCTTTTACTAAATCACTCATTGACCTGATTCTAGGCTAAAAACATAAATTTTCAAATAATTCTCTTTGTTTTGTTTATATTAAGAAAGAAAGTTTATCAATGGAAATACTTTTAACCAGTTTTCTCTATATTTGTTAGATCTTGCACAAAGCTACAAGAGGATTATTAGCACTAGCTGTTTCTAACTTTACAGTGAGAGACAAGAGTGGAGCTTGTTAACTCTACTCACTACAAACTCTTGGTCTACTATTTGTCTGACAGAATAGTGAGATTTTTACTGTCGCTGTTATAATGGACCTAAAGGCCCAAATTATTGAGATTTTTGTTGTTGTTTTTTGGCATGCTAACGACTGGGCCATGCTCAGCTCCGAGTCAGTTTATATATAACATAACTTATGGACCTTCTCCTTTTCAAATAGCAGTTAAATCCTGTCATCAAAAGAACTGTACACACTACACAAGTCACCCCATCCTGCTATAGCGCATACTCATAAGTATGGTGAAAATTAACTATACACACTACACAAGTCAACCCATCCTGCTATAGTGCATACTTATAAGTATGGTAAAAATTAACTCTTACCTTATCCTTCAAGTCTTCCATATCAGATAAAATTGATCTTTAGTATGCTGTATATCATCTTGCATCACATTTTTCTTTTAGAAGAGATAGTCAAAAATCTGGAAAAAAAGGCAGAAATTGTGGTTACATATTGTTACGTCTCCAGTCGTTAATTAATTTTCCGTAACTTCGTTCCGACGAAACTTTAGCGACACAAGTCCTTTCTTAATAAAACTGGTTTATTCTTTCCGAATACAACTTTACGATAAACTTAATTTCTAACAGTCGCTCTATAACAACACTATAATTCACGTCTCACGAGGCCAACAATATTTT
>NW_013787273.1:0-1484 GCF_000517525.1 Limulus polyphemus
AATTCATCCAGATGGGATAGTAGCAAGTGTTACCTTACGATTCAATCAGCTTGGATAGTAGCTAGTATTACCTTACAATTCATTCAGCTTGGATAGTAGCTAGTGTTACTTTACAATTCATTCAGCTTGGATAGTAGCTAGTGTTACCTTACAATTCATTCAGCTGGATTGTAGCTAGTATTACCTTACAATTCATTCAGCTTGGATAGTAGCAATTTTACCTTACAATTCATTCAGTTTGGATAGTAGCTAGTGTTACCTTACAATTCATTAAGCTTGGATAGTAGCTAGTGTTACCTTACAATTCATTCAGCTTGGATAGTAGCTAGTGTTTTATTAAAATTCACCCAGATGGGATAGTAGCTCGTATTACCTTACAATTCATTTATCTTGGATAGTAGCTAGTGTTACTTTACAATTCATTCAGCTTGGATAATAGCTAGTATTACCTTACAATTCATCCAGATGGGATAGTTGCTTGTAATACCTTACAATTAATCCAGATGGGATAGTAGCTAGTGTTACCTGACAATTCATTCAGTTTGGATAGTAGCTAGTATTATCTTACAATTCATTCAGGTTACATAGTAACTACTATTACCTTACAATTCATTCAGCTTGGATAGTAGCTAGTGTTACCTTACAATTCATTCAGCTTGGATAGTAGCTTGTGTTACTTTACAATTCATTCAGCTTGGATAGTGGCTAGTGTTACCTTACAATTCATTCAGCTTGGATAGTAGCTAGTATTCCCTTACAATTCATTCAGCTAGGATAGTAGCTATTGTTACCTAGCTACTATCCAAGTTGAATGAATTGTAAGTTACATTACAATTCATTCAGCTTGGATAGTAGCTAGTGGAGAATTGTAAGGTAATACCAGCTACTATCCTATCTGGATGATTTGTAAGGTAACACTAGCTACTATCCAAGCTGAATGAATTTTAAGGTAAAGCTACTATCCAAGCTGAAAATGGTAATGTAATAATAGCTACTATTCAAGCTGAATGAATTGTAAGGTAATACTAGCTACTATCCAAGCTGAATGAATCGTAAGGTAACACTTGCTACTATCCCATCTGGATGAATTGTAAGGTAACACTAGCTACTATCCAAGCTGAGAGAATTGTAAGGGTAAGGTAATACTAGTTACTATGTAACCTGAATTAACACAAGCTACTATCCAAGCTGAATGAATTTGAATTGTAAAGTTGAGCTTCGATAGTAGCTTGTGTTACCTTACAATTCATTCAGCTTGGATAGTAGCTAGTATTCCTTTACAATTCATTCAGTTTGAATAGTAGCTATTGTTACGTTACAATTCATTCAGCTTGGATAGTAGCTAGTGTTACCTTACAATTCATTCAGCTTGGATAGTAGCTAGTGTTACCGTACAATTCATTAAGCTTGGATAGTAGCTAGTGTTACCTTACAATTCATTCAGCTTGGATAGTAGCTAGTGTTTTCTTAAAATTCACCCAGAT
>NW_013787274.1:0-634 GCF_000517525.1 Limulus polyphemus
GTCCACTTCGGCCCAACTGAAATGTCCTGGACCGTGATAACGCCAAAGCCTGTTGGCATGCACCACTTTTGGTTTACCTCGCCAACCACATTTTACCCGGAAAGTCACGTCTGAGAGACGATCCACTATGTCATATGGGCCTTTCCATGGAGAAGACAACTTAGGAGACTTCCTTTTGGTCTTCCTGGGATTATACAACCACACCTTGTCTCCTGGTCCAAAGTTGACTTCAGTAGATCTCTTATCATAAGTTAACTTCATCGAATCAGCAGACGTTTTCAAGTTTGAACGCACATGATGGTGGATATCATCCATCCTTTCTGATAACACTTTCACAAACTCCGACACATTCTCAGGCAACTCTTCATAAGGTGAGTGTCCCGTATGCTTGGGTCCCCTTTTAGCACTACATCTACTGCATGTTCGGCACCATTCTTCCACATCTCGCCTCATACCTATCCAATAAAATCTTTGTCGTAGATGACTCAATGTCTTCCTAATTCCGAGATCTCCTCCTCTTAAGCTATCATGGGATTGACGCAGCACAACTTCCCGTAACTTCCTCGGTATAACTGTTTGCCAAATCGTCACTTTCCCATCTCCGGACAAGAATACCATTTTCAAGCTTCAACTG
>NW_013787275.1:0-1629 GCF_000517525.1 Limulus polyphemus
GTGGTCTAAGATAAACCTAATTCATCTAATTAATCCTCTTACGATATCGCTCAGTTGTCTAAAATACCCGTAGTTCAACTAAATCACCTTCTTAATGAACAAAGATATTTGCGAACTATTTTGTAGTTTATACTAGATTCATTTTTAGCCTAAAAACCAAATGTTCCATTTTTCTACAGATGTTCTGAAAATGATGAAGCTCATTCATTGATTTATCCCTCAAGTATGTATGTTTGTACTGTGTCATTCATTGATTTATCCCTCAAGTATGTATATTTGTACTGTGTCATTCATTGATTTATCCCTCAAGTATGTATATTTGTACTGTGTCATTCATTGAGTTATCCTTCAAGTATGTATGTTTGTATTCTGTCATTCATTGATTTATCCTTCAAGTATGTATATTTGTACTGTGTCATTCATTGATTTGTCCCTCAAGTATGTATGTTTGTACTGTGTCATTCATTGATTTATCCCTCAAGTATGTATATTTGTACTGTGTCATTCATTGATTTGTCCCTCAGGTATGTATATTTGTACTGTGTCATTCATTGATTTGTCCTTCAAGTATGTATATTTGTACTGTGTCATTCATTGATTTGTCCTTCAAGTATGTATGTTTGTACTGTGTCATTCATTGATTTGTCCTTCAAGTATGTATATTTGTATTGTGTCAGTCATTGATTTATTCATCAAGCATGTATATTTGTACTGTGTCATTCATTAATTTATCCCTCAAGTATGTATGTTTGTACTGTGTCATTCATTGATTTATCCTTCAAGTATGTATGTTTTTACTGTGTCATTCATTGATTTATCCTCCAAGTATGTATATTTGTACTGTGTTATTCATTGATTTATCCCTCAAGTATGTATATTTGTACTGTGTCATTCATTGATTTATCCTTCAAGTATGTATATTTGTACTGTGTCAGTCATTGATTTATTCATCAAGCATGTATATTTGTACTGTGTCATTCATTTCTAGTATATCCAACTGAACGCTGTTTACATGGTTCACACTATAATCCATTCATGCTATAACTCTGTATCTATAACATAGCAGACTGAAAGTGCTTACTTAGCTCATACTATAGCTAATTAGTGTGGACCATCTAAACCTAGAGTCATTAACACCGTTTATATGTATATTTTATAGCCTATTAGCATCGAGAAGTATTTCTTGTTTAGGTTAATAAAACACACAGGTAAACAACTCATGCAGATAAAAGGAAGTTCAAAAGAATCTGATAATGGCGATGAGAACTGCACATTAGTCAGATAGAATAAGTACTCAGATCCTGGACACAATGAACAGTAACCATTGTGTAGTTGAAATATGATTGGATATCAAATGCACACGTATTATTTTATACCCGAGGATATACAAAAAGGACATAATATTTACTCTTTCACGCGGAATTCTTATATCACTAGTAATAATCTTGTTCCTGAACTCATCTTTGTCAGCTCCACAAAATCACAACACTAAGAAAACACAGTACAAACATACATACTTGAGGAATAAATCAATGAATGACACAGTACAAACATACATACTTGAGGAATAAATCAATGAATGACACAGTACAAACATACATACTTGAAGGATAAATTGGATGCAGAGTT
>NW_013787276.1:0-757 GCF_000517525.1 Limulus polyphemus
CTTGTCCAATTGAATTCATATTGTTTGAGTTGTCTTGGTTGTTGAAATTGTGACTTTTCTAACTTGTCAGTTTTTTTCATATTGTTTGAGCTACCTTTTATTCTCTACTATAAGAGGTCGAGTCTTTTTTTATTTGTCTTTGTTATTGATGAGAGGTTGAGTTCTCGGTAAACGGTCTTATTCAGGGACAGGTGGCAAATCGAATGCCAGACTGGAGTTCCTGTTACTTCGTCGCTGAAGCTTATAAGTTTGGTGAGTAAAAATAAAAAAAAAATTAATCATACTTAACAAATTGGGAAATAACATCAGTAGTTTTAAACTATGATTGAGTGTTTGTGAATTAGATTTAAAAAAATCTCGTACGCAAGAAACAGCACGTGTTTTGTAATACATATCATACAAATTATGAGCCTAAATCAATCAGTATCTGAATGTATTAAACCTGTGCTAGAAGGAGAACTAAAACACATATCAGCACTTTGAAAACTGGAAAGTGCTTATAGAGTGTTCAGAGTTTATATCCCACAAATTTCTTGGTTCCCTGACTCTTTGGCTAATCAGAAGATAACCAACTTTGGATATCTATTGTGCCGTCGAGTTCATTCTTCTTCAAATATTTGTTGTCCAATTTGAAAGAAGGATGTTACACGTATTTTACTATAGATGTTTCATTAGTAGTCCTTTGAAGGATGTTACACGTATTTTACTATAGATGTTTCATTAGTAGTCCTTTGAAGGATGTTACACGTATTTTACT
>NW_013787277.1:0-634 GCF_000517525.1 Limulus polyphemus
CAGATAGACTGAAACACTGTAAGAAGTTTGAAAACAACTACTCCTCTAGCAGAAACAGATAGACTGAAAACACTCTAAGAAGTTTGAAAACAACTACTCCTCTAGGAGAAACAGCTGAATTGAAACACTATAAGAAGTTTGAAAACAACTACTCCTCTTGGAGAAACAGCTGAATTGAAACACTATAAGAAGTTTGAAAACAACTACTCCTCTAGGAGAAACAGATAGACTGAAAACACTCTAAGAAATTTGAAAACAATTACTCCTCTAGGAGAAACAGATAGACTGAAACATAAGAAGTTTGATAACAACTATTCCTTTAGAAGAAACAGCTGAATTGAAACACTGTAAAATGTTTAAAAACAATTACTTTTCTAGAAGAAACAGATAGACTGAAACACTGTAAAAGGTTTGAAAACAATTACTCCTTTAGGAGAAACAGCTGAATTGAAACACTGTAAGAAGTTTAAAACAACTACTCCTCTAGAAGAAACAGATAGATTGAGAACTCTCTAAGATGTTTGAAAACAACTACTCCTCTAGGAGAAACAGCTGAATTGAAACACTGTAAAAAGTTTGAAAACAATTACTTCTCTAGAAGAAACAGATAGGATGAAACACTGTAAGAAGCTTG
>NW_013787278.1:0-634 GCF_000517525.1 Limulus polyphemus
AAAGGGGACCCAAGCATAAGGGATGTGCTCCAATGAAGTTATGTCAAGTTGGCACATCAATGGAAAGAGTAGCAGTTGACATTGCTGGTCCATTGCCCTGAACTCATGCTGGAAACGAGTACATTTGTGTGGTGATGGATTATTTCACCAAGTGGCCTGAGTCATATGCAATACTAAATCAGGAAGCCACAACTGTAGCTTTGGTTATTAGTGATTTCTTTTTCAGGTTTGGTATGTTATACGAACTGCATTCAGAACAAGGCTGTAATTTTGAATCAGCTGCATTCCATGAATGTTGCAAGTTGTTTGGCATACGAAAGACCAGGACAATGCCACTTCACCCACAGTCTGATAGGATGGTAGAAAAGTACAAATGGACACTGGGACAGGAATTGGCAAAGTTTTGTAATAGCCACCAAGATGACTGGGATGTCTTATTCTTCCACAGTTGATGGCCTATAGAACAGCAGAGCACGAAGCCACTGGATACACTCCAGCAAAGTTGATGTTTAGTCGAGAACTTCGGTTGCCAGTGGACCTGATAACAGGACGCCCACCTTACGAAGAGTTGCCTGAAAATGTGCCAGATTTCGCGAAAGTGTTATCTGAAAGGATTGATGATGAATGTGCATTC
>NW_013787279.1:0-632 GCF_000517525.1 Limulus polyphemus
CCCATTGTGCCCAATAGTTCCCAAGCAGGGCAAAAAACACTTGCTTGTAGAAAATCAAGTATTGGCTTCAAATCTTGGTCTTTCTCCTTTTCTGCTGTAATATCTATACCTGGTTCCACTTCACCATCATCAACTCCTTCAGTCACTTTGACTTTCGCTTGATGACACCTGGTTAGCTCAACCTCTCTTTTGCAGCAATGTCTGCAGTCATTTTTGCAGGGTTTTCGGCTCAGTCCGTCGGCATTTCTATGAGGTTTTCCTTTTCTATATTCAATATCACAATTACACTGGTCTATCTTTCCAATCCAATGTGCCAGTTGCCCTCTGGGTTTTTCAATGATCTTAACCAGCGTAATGCAGCACGGTCTGTCCTAATGGTAAACCTGGCACCATAGAGGTAAGGATGGAAATATGTCAGACTCTTTACTATAGCAAGGAGTTTCACAGTAGTTCCTCTCTGGTCTACTTGGGATCCTACTGAAGTAGGCCACCACATGTTCGTTTCCAACCACTTTCTGAGACAACACTCTTCCAATTCCGACATTACTAGCATTACAATCCAGTATGTAAGGCAATGAGGGATTTGGAAGAATGTGTTAAAAGCATGCTAGCAAGAAACTGTCCATTCAAAC
>NW_013787280.1:0-632 GCF_000517525.1 Limulus polyphemus
AGCATAGTACGAGTTTATGTGGGATGATTATCAAGTATATGTGACTCTTACGTTTGGATCATTCGTAGTCAGCATAGTACGAGTTTATGTGGGATGATTATCAAGTATATGTGACTCTTACGTTTGGATCATTTGTAGTCAGCAACAGCATAGCACGAGTTTGTAACACAAAAGAACCATCAAAGAAATATAGGGTCACGCCACAATAACGTTAATAAAACAGAACCATCTCCAAAAAGTCGTGTTTCGTTTGATGAAACCAATGACAAATCAATATATAAACTGTGCCTAACAATTTATGCTGAAAACAACGTTTTTTAGTTCTGATATCAAGTTTTTAAAACACACCTGAACTGTGTCTGTGGATGAATTCTCCTTTTCCAGATCAACTACTGTTTTTTTTTTTACATTAAAAAAGTCAAACCCTTTTTGTACAAATACAGCTATAGTTGCTTTGTTTTTAAGGGTCGGTGAACTACAGGCTTTGGGGGATGGTAGGTTTATTGTGGATTGTGTTATAAATATGTTTAACAAATGTGAAACCATATTAAATTCCATAAGCCTAAATCAAGTTTGTCTTATGGTCAAAACTCATCACTAACTGTTTTGATATTTATTCATCATCATATTTG
>NW_013787281.1:0-953 GCF_000517525.1 Limulus polyphemus
CTAGAAGATAATATTTCGTTAATGTAAGTAAACGTTCACTAAGTCTTTAAACAAACTAATCTATATAAAATGAAGTGGTTAAATTAACTTATCTAAATAGATTAATCATTTCTTTAGCGACAAATGTACTTGAATATCTGTTACAATTCGGTAATAAAAGGATTGATATTATGGTGTTTTTATTATTTGGTTCGTAATTCTTGCTCTACACTTACTGATGTAAAAATCACCATTCCAAAAATTTCAGCATTGTACTTCGTTCCAAAAACTTCAGCAACAGCAGCCGGAATACAGACAAAAGCTAGAGGAAAGGTAGTAAACAGCCCACAAATCCAGATCATGTACATTTATTTTCCACCATAAGGTGTCGCCACCAGATTCAACAGCAATATTGTCTTTATTCCCAGTAAGAGTAGAATCGTTAACTAAAGGTTTATACATAAGTCAATGAGATTAAAGGTTAAAAAAAAAAAAAAACACGTATAAAAAATACAAGAAACTTGAAACACCAGGTAGATAAACATAGAAATATTTTATATTGTTTAATGGAAAGATAGATTTTAATATATATACACATTATTCTGTTCTGATTTTGTGTTAAGTTTATATTACTTTGTGTATACATTTATGTTATTGATTTTAATATATATACACATTATTCTGTTATGGTTTTGTGTTAAGTTTATATTACTTTGTGTATACATTTATGTTATTGAGAAAAACTACACTGATTACTCAACAAGTCGACTGATTAGGTTTGTGATCTGAAATTGTTCGGATAATCTTTTTTTCTGCGTTAGATTAAATTACTTTAAACAGTTTTGTTTTGTTTCAAAACTATTTTCACATCTCTGACTAGTATTATGGAGATTTACAATTTCGCTTTAGGTATAAATCAATGGGATATGTTGTTACCAGGGTAGGGATCGAAACCTGAATTTTATCGTTCTAAG
>NW_013787282.1:0-634 GCF_000517525.1 Limulus polyphemus
AAGGTGTGTGCAATCAAAGTAGGAATCTTTTCAATACATAAATAAAATATCTGCAAAATAAAATTGGACTTATCAAATAGATGGGTTCTTCAGGGAATTGATAGCTTTGTGAACAAGATATTGGGGTCTGAGTTCACTTAAAAAACTCTCTAGTTGAAGCAAAGATTATACTAGGGTGTTCCTTTGATTTAACTATTCAGTGGGTCGGAACTTGGCAGTTGAGTGGGCATATGTGGTACCATACTTCAATCTAGGATCCGTATGGTGTCCTCTCTATTAGGTTGACACGACCATGGAATATAGTTTGTATCGACTGTACACACAGTGGATTAGAATAAAGTTGGAATATGTCGGTTCTGAATTTCTCTTAATATTGTTCCATTAATCTGGGGTACTTTTACCATCCAGGAGGAACCATTCCATCTTCACAGGCCTCACTTATAGTTAATCAATTCTTATAATCATTAGAATAATTTATTGCAAGTATCAAAACATTAAGTTATATTTAGCTAGAAAAAACATATTTTAGAAGTTTGTTTATTTCTCAATAGGTACCAAGATACAATAAAATCTATTAGCTTCTCCTAGTTGAAGTTTAATAATTTAAGAGGTGGATTTATTTTCTAATAAAAAC
>NW_013787283.1:0-633 GCF_000517525.1 Limulus polyphemus
TTCTCATGAGGGTCTGCTGAGATGCAGAATCTATGACAAAGTTGCACCTTTGGCCGTCCAGCTTCCCTGTCACGTAGATACTATGTGTGCTTGCCATTCTACACTTAGCTGTTGGGACTTTCACGATGGAGGTTGGTGGGCGTCCCTTAGCACCAACCACTACTGGTTTCCCGAAGCTGACTTATTGGTGGTATTTTTCTTACATTGGCTCCTCAGATGTCCTTGCTCCCCACAGTTCCAACAACCTTTTTTGGTAGCAGCCTTTACTGCTGTATCGTCTCCCCTGTGTTGAAGTTGCCAGCATTGAGCTCTCTTATGCCCAGGTTTGTTACAGTGCCAGCAAAGTCCCTCAAACTTCTCTGAAAGCTGACCTTTTCTGGCCTTGAATCCAGATGACTGTACCAACCTCGGTACCTCTGTGCTGGATCTAACATAGGATTCAAATTCGAGAGCTCTAGCCATTGCATCCTGCATGGTAGAGGGGTGTGCTTGCTTCACTTGTATCTTAAGTTGTGGACTGTCCAAGGCATCTACAAACTGATTTCTCAGCAACAAGTTGAGGATATCGGGTGGTGCAGTTGGGTAGGCCTTGTGTGCCATGCTCTCCAAGTCCTGTGCCAGCTCTTGCAGGCT
>NW_013787284.1:0-1445 GCF_000517525.1 Limulus polyphemus
TCTTGTGTAGTTAATACTCTACATATTGTACCCAATACCTGTTGTACTAACTACTTGACATAGTGTACCTTATCCCTTTTGTAGCAAATATTCGACATATTGTACCTTTCCCTGGTGCAGTAAATACACTACATACTGTACCCTATCCATGTGCATTATATGCTCTACATAGTGTACCCTATCCTCGGAGCAGTAAATACTTTACATACTGTACCCTATACCTGGTGTAGTAAATACACTACATACTGTACCCTATACCTGGTGTAGTAAATACTCTACATTCTGTACCTTATCTCTGGTGCAATAAACACTCTACATACTGTACCCTATCTTCTGTGCAGTAAATATTCTACATAGTTTACCCTATCCCTGGTGCAGTAAATATTCTAGATAGTGTACCCTATCAATGGTGTAGTTAATACTCGACATAGTGTACCCTATCCCTGGTGTAGTAAATACTCGACATATTGTACCTATCCCTGGTGCAGTAAATACTCTACCTAGTGTACCCTATCCCTGGTGCAGTAAATTATCTACATACTGTACCCTTTCCCTGGTGTAGTAAATACTCTATATAGTGTACCCTATTCCTGGTGTAGGAAATACTCTACCTAGTGTACCCTATCCCTGGTGCAGTAAATACTCTACATAGTGTACTATATCCCAGGTGTAGTTAATACTCTACAAACTGTACCCTAACCCTGGTGCAAAAAATACTGTATTTACTACAAAAGGGATAAGGTACACTATGTAAAAGGTACAATATGTCGAAGGTATAGGGTACAGTATGTAGAGTATTTTCCGCACCAGGAATAGAGTACACTATGTAGAGTATTTACTACACCATGGAGGTATAGGGTACACTTTGTAAAGTATTTACTACACCAACAGTATGTACAGTATTTAATACACCAGGTATAGGGTACACTATGTAGAGTATTTACTGCTCCGAGGATAGGGTACACTATGTAGAGTATATAATGCACATGGATAGGGTACAGTATGTAGAGTATTTACTGTACCTGGATAAGTTACAGTATGTAGAGTATTTACTGCACCAGGGATAGAGTACACTATGTAGAGTATTTATTGCACCAGGGATAGGGTAAAGCATGTAGAGTATTTACTGCACCGTATTTACTGTACCATTGATATCGTGCACTATGTAGAGTATTTACTACACTAAAGATAGGTCCAATATATCGATTATTTACTACTCCAAGGATAGGGTACACTATGTAGAGTATTTACTGCACCAAGGACAGGGTACTGTATTTAGAGTATTTACTGCACCAGAGATATAGTACACTATGTAGAGTATTTACTACACCATGGATAGGGTACAGTATGTACAGTATTTAATACACCAGGTATAGGGTACACTATGTAGAGTATTTACTGCTCCGAGGATAGGGACCACTATGTACTACATATTGTACCTATCC
>NW_013787285.1:0-633 GCF_000517525.1 Limulus polyphemus
AGAAACAGTCATCTCTAAACCAGATAGAAGGCAGGAACAGTCATTTCTAAACCAGATAGAAGGCAGGAACAGTCATCTCTAAACCAAACAGAAAGCAGGAACAGTCATCTCTAAACTAAACAGAAGGCAGGAACAGTCATTTCTAAACCAAGCAGAAGGAAGAACAGTTAGTTCTAAACCAGAGAGAAGGCAGAAACTGTCATCTCTAAACCAGACAAAAGGCAGGAACAGTCATCTCTAAACCAGATAGAAGGCAGGAACAGTCATTTCTAAACCAAACAGAAGGAAGAACAGTTATTTCTAAACCAGACAGAAAGCAAGAACTGTCCACATGAAGCTATTCAACAGGTTATTTTTCAAATCAGGAGTAAACAATCCGTGGTGGATACATCCAGACACTACAGTAAAACTAAAATCACCAAACATGGCACACAGTAAGTTTCTCAGTGGTTCATCGAAGGACTGGAACAAAGCTAAGTAAAAACACTTCGATAGATAATGTTAAAGGTCAAGTTCTTAAAGATCAAAACTGTTACTTATAATTTCATTAAGTTACTTTAGAGCAATTTTAGAGAAGAGTAAAACACACGTGAAATTTTCGACAAATTGATTTTCCCGCTTAGTCAGCGAGAT
>NW_013787286.1:0-1191 GCF_000517525.1 Limulus polyphemus
CTCCATGAACACCTAGGTGTAACTCTAGTTACCGAATGTGTAACCCCATACTCATCTTTAACGTTATTTGGTACAACAACTCCACGAACACGTACGTGTAACTCTAGTTACCAAATTTTAACCACCATAAAACATTATGAAATAAACATAAATTATGCATCTTTCATTCTGGAATGAACATAAAGGGATTTAAATTGATAGTTATTGGACGAGCATCAGGACGTGTTTGTTGTGCGAATATAAATTAGTGACAGTACTTACTTCTATTGTGTTTTAAGTAAAGGTTCTTAATAATAGTTCAGTACAGTTTCCATCTATTGAGAGATAACTGAACTTTCAAGTATTGTTTCTTACTTGTTCTCCATCTATTCAGAAATAACTGAACTTCCAAGTATTTTTCCTTATTACTTGTTTCTTTATGTATTGAGAGATAACTGACTTCAGAATATTTTTTCTTAATCTGTTGTCAACCTATTGAGATATAACTGAACTTCTAAGTATTTGTTTCTTAATTTTTTCCCCATCTATTCAGAAATAACTGAATTTCCAAGTATATTTTCTTAATTTTTCTCAACCTAGTGAGACAACTGAACTTCCAAGTATTTTTTCTTAATTTCTTCTCAATCTATTGAGAGATCACTGAATTTCCAAGTATTTTTTCTACATCTATTGAGAAATAACTGAAATTCAGAGTATTTCTTCTTAACTTTTTGCTTCATCTGTTAAGATATAACTGAACTTCTAAGTATTATTTCTCTATCTATTGAGAGATAACTGAACTTCCAAGTATATATTTTTAATTTTTTTTCAATCTATTGTGAGATACTTCCAAAAATCTTTTTTTACATCTATTGAAAGATAACAAAATTTCTAAGTATTTTTTCTCAGTCTATTGAGAGATAACTGAACTTTCAATATTTTCCTTATTATTTGTTTCTCTATCTATTGAGAAATAACTGAAGATCAAAGTATTTTTCTTAACTTCTTTTCTCCATCTATTGAGAGATAACTGAACTTCCAAGTATATTTTCTTAATTTTTTCTCAATCAATTGTGAGATAACTCTACTTCCAAGAATCTTTTTTACATCTATTGAAAGATAAAAAAATTTCTAAGTATTTTTTCTTAATTTCTTCTCAATCTATTGAGATAACTGAACTTCCAATTATTTTTCCTTATTATTTGTTTCTAC
>NW_013787287.1:0-654 GCF_000517525.1 Limulus polyphemus
CAAGTTTTACTGAAGATAAACAAAATGTCTTATTGCTATTAATCAAAAACCTTTAGTGAATAACTTTCTGTAAACTATTCTTCATATTAGATTATTTGATTAATTATACTATTGTATCAATGTCATGTCTACTGAAATACAGTTACTAAAATAAATATATATCTCCGGTAGATGACTGACCATGTTACGAGGACGCTTTTGCTAAAATCAGGTGAAAATATGTGGTTCAGTCAACAGGGGACTGAAGAAACCTTGCACAAAAAGGTGGCAAATATTCCTCCTAAGAAGTTAGCGTTAGCCCTTCTGAAAATCGGAATAGGGTAATTGTCAAGACTCAAAATGCAGATCAGTTTACTTATCAATAAAAGTTTAAACTGTACATGTAAAACACAAGCTTTTCTTTTTGACATAATGTATATGAAAACAAAGCAAAATACAGGATCATAACACTAATCTACAACTTACGGTAAATATTATTCCCTCCTTAGCTCGAAGAAGTTATATCATAGATAAATGTACAAGGCTTAAAGTTATAATGAGATTATACTAATAACTAATGCTTCTATTTTATTAAATACAGAATATATAAAAAGTATTAATTTTTTGTTGTTGTTGTTCCTGTCGAATTCCTTTAGTACATTTGAAATTAACTTG
>NW_013787288.1:0-634 GCF_000517525.1 Limulus polyphemus
TATCCCAGATATGAATGCCAGTAATAGGAGTGATTCAGTAAGAAGGAAGCCACAGGAATATGATGGAAAGCACCGTGGGAAGCATATAGAGCACAATTTGGGTTACTGGCAGAGATGAACGGATGGACAGAGGAGCAGAAAGCAGTATATCTGACAACGAGCTTGAAGGGACAACCACTGTAAATACTTGGACAGTGGTCAGCAGATGACATGAACAACTATAGAGCACTGGTAGCGGTTCTAGAACTCAGGTACGGAACCCAAAATCAGACAGAAGTCTACAGGGCCAGGTTCAGCACACTAGGCCTACCTAACTGCACCACCCGATCTTTTCAAGCTGTTGCTGAGGGATCAGTTCATAGATGCCTTGGACAGTGCACAACTTAAGATACAAGTGAAGCAAGCACACCTTTCTACCATGCAGGATGCAATGGCCAGAGCTCTCGAATTTGAATCCTACGTTAAGTCCAGCACAGAGGTACCAAGGTTGGTACAGTCATCTGGATTCAAGGTCAGAAAAGGTCAGCTTTCAGAGAGGTTTGAGGGACTTTGCTGGCACTGTAATAAACTTGGGCACAAGAGAGCTCAATGCTGGAAACTTCAACACAGGGGAGATGATACAGTAGGAAAGGCT
>NW_013787289.1:0-737 GCF_000517525.1 Limulus polyphemus
GAGGAAGTTACGGGAAGTTGTGCTGCGTCAATCCCATGATAATTTAACAGGAGGACATCTCGGAATTAGGAAGACATTGAGTCATCTACGACAAAGATTTTGCTGGATAGGTATGAGGCGAGATGTGGAAGAATGGTGCAGGACATGCATTACATGTAGTGCTAAAAGGGGACCCAAGCATATGGGACACCCACCTTATGAAGAGTTGCCTGAGAATGTGGAAGTGTTATCGGAAAGGATGGATCATATTCACCATCAAGTGCATTCAAACTTGAAAACGTCTGCTGATTCGATGAAGTTAACTTATGATAAGAGATCTACTGAAGTCAGCTTTGTACCTGGAGACAAGGTATGGTTGTATAATCCCAGGAAGACAAATAGGAAGTCTCCTAAGTTGTCTTCTCCATGGGAAGGCCCATATGACATAGTGGATCGTCTCTCAGACGTGACTTTCCAGGTAAAATGTGGTCGGCGAGGTAAGCCAAAAGTGGTGCATGCCAACAGGCTTTGGCATTATCACGGTCCAGGAAATTTCAGTTGGGACAAAGTGGAAAACAGAACAAATGACGCTGCTGAAGACGTGCCACCTGAAGAAGCAACTCTACTCAGTTTTGAGAAGGGAAACGGCGAAACTATCATCAGGAAATGTCCTATCGTCAGTAACAGTCACATCAGTGGTAGTAACTTCATCAAGGGCAGATGAACTCCACATGAAGCAGAAGCCAACAAGACGGAGA
>NW_013787290.1:0-632 GCF_000517525.1 Limulus polyphemus
GTCAATAAGAAGACACAAAATATTACGATACTGTGTACTGTCAATAAGAAGACACAAGATTTAACGATACTGTGTCCTGTCAATAAGAAGACACAAGATTATTACGATACTGTGTACTGTCGTCTTCCTATTGTTAAATCTTGTGATACTATGTACTGTCTTCTTATTGACACAAGATTTAACAATACTGTTTACTCTCAATAAGAAGACACACGATTTAGCAATACTGTGTACTATCTGTAAAAAGACACAAGATTTAACGATACTGTGTACTGTCAATAAGAAGACACAAGATTTAACGATACTGTGTACTTTCAATAAGAAGACACAAGATTCAAAGATACTGTGTACTTTCAATAAGAAGACACAAGATTTAACGATACTGTGTACTGTTAATAAGAAGACACAATATTCAACGATAATGTGTACTGTCAGTAAGAAACACAAGATTTAACAATAATGTGTCCTGTCAATAAGAAGACACAAGATTTAACGATACTGTGTACTGTCAATAAGAAGACACAAGATTTAACGGTACTGTGTACTGTCAGTAAGAAGACACAAGATTTAACGATACTGTGTACTGTCAATAAGAAGACACAAGATTTAACGATACTGTGTACTGTCAATAA
>NW_013787291.1:0-634 GCF_000517525.1 Limulus polyphemus
TATTATATATAATGTTGTGTTCCTAATTTCACCTGTAAATCTGACTTGTAAAATGGCTGAGATAAAGTTAATAATAATTATAATTCACTTGCTTAATCTAATTCACACCCTAACAGTTGTTAATGACGACTGATGATACATAGCGCCCAGGCCGCCACTATCTCTGTCATACCCAGTCAACATTGTGGATATAGCAGATATACAACACGTCTGGTTAAAATGGTTACTTATCGTCCTCATTCTTTACAATCAAGCCTTTTAAACGAAGTAGACAACCCACAACAAAGACGTTTGAAATTTTTATTAGACAGCTGTTTTGGCCATTAAATACTGACAGCGGCTGAAGTACAAGGCTGAATAAACGCCGAGACAAACTGTTCAGTTTCAAAAGTCAAAGAAAAAGAAAAAAATTAGAATTTAAAACCTACAAATAGGGATAGTAAAAAAAACTAAGGAAACAAGACTGGGGATACTGTAGACATTATTTACTCAAACTACAAACCCCTATTTTGGCTCCATGCTGTTACCTAGAATTACATTTGGTGGAGTCAAAATAGAGGTTTTGTAGCTTTGAGTAAATAATCTCTACAGTATCTCCAGCCTTCTTTCCTTACTTTTATACGATCCCTACTTG
>NW_013787292.1:0-828 GCF_000517525.1 Limulus polyphemus
TCATTATACAATACTA
Organism: Limulus polyphemus; assembly: GCF_000517525.1. Lineage (NCBI taxonomy): Eukaryota > Metazoa > Arthropoda > Merostomata > Xiphosura > Limulidae > Limulus > Limulus polyphemus. The sequence goes on from NW_013787292.1 coordinate 17, forward strand.
ACAGATCTTATAACGCAGATTTCCTTTATTCCTTGTGTCTTGAATCAATGTACAATACTAAAAGATCTTATAATTCTGATTTCCTTTATTCCCTGTGTCTTGAATCATTGTCCAATACTAACAGATCTTATAACTCAGATATCCTTTTACTCTTTGTGTCTTGAATCATTATCCAATACCAACAGATTTTACAACTCTCATTTCCTTTATTCCTTGTGTCTTGAATCATTGTACAATACGAACAGACTTTATAACTCAGATTTCACTTATTCCCTGTTTCTTGAATCATTGTCCAATACGAATAGATCTTATAAATCAGATTTCCTGTATTCCTTGTGTGTTGAAAAATTGTCCAATACGAACAGATCTCATAACTCAGATTTCCTTTATTCGCTGTGTCTTGAATCATTGTCTAATACTAACAGATCTTATAACTAAGATTTCTTGTATTCCTTATGTCTTGAATCATTATACAATACTAACAGATCTTATAACTCAGATTTCCTGTATTCCTTGTGTCTTGAATCATTATACAATACTAACAGATCTTATAACTCAGATTTCCTGTAATCCTTGTTTCTTGAATCATTATAAAATACTAACAGATCTTATAACTTAAGATTTCCTTTATTCCTTGTGTCTTGAATCATTTCCAATACTAACAGATCTTATAACACAGATTTCCTTTTTCCTTGTGTCTTGAATCATTGTTTAATACGAACAGATTTTACTACTATGATTTCCTGTATTCCTTTTGTCTTGAATTATTGTCCAATACTAACAGATCTTACAACTATGATTTCCCTTATTCC
>NW_013787293.1:0-631 GCF_000517525.1 Limulus polyphemus
CTGGTTCCCAACACATCCAAATCAACATCTCTAATAGGATCTATAGATCCCAGCCCTGAAAAGGACAGTGTACTATTTGTAGTTTTGCTTATTCCTATTCTACTCTAAATCCAACATCATTTTTATGTTAATAATATTCAAATAATCCAAATTTATAATAATTTAATTGACTAACAATCAATTTCCGATAAGAACTTAACCTATCAAATTATACTCAAAATGTTCATTTAGCCACATTCACAGCGTACTCTTTCTGCATCTCCCTGGTCACGTCATCTACAATACTACGGTAGCCCTCCTCTTCGAGACCGACGTCATCCACGTGTTTATCAAAAACAACCGTGCTCTTACTTTAATCCGTCACCGAAGTCAACGAGCCAATCACCAACCAGAACAAGTCTCTTCTTCTCCTCTCCTTCCAAACTCGTCCCCGCTATCTCAGCTTTTCCGGTTATGTTGGAAAAAACTTTCTAATAGTCAATATCTTCATTCACGTTCTACTACATATCTTTTGTAAATAAATCACTAGCCTCTAATCACCAAACCTAATTCCGCGTACGGGGTGAAGAGAAACAAACGTTTTTGGCCGCTCCTGGTTGTCTGTTCGGCTTTATACATTTAACCTAAGTAC
>NW_013787294.1:0-633 GCF_000517525.1 Limulus polyphemus
CGTATAGAGCACAATTTGAGCTACTGGCAGAGATGAATGGATGGACAGAGGAGCAGAAAGCTGTATATCTGGCAACGAGCTTGAAGGGACAACCACTGGAAATACTTGGACAGTTGACAGCAGCCGACAGACACAACTATAGAGCACTGGTAGAGGCTCTGGAACTCAGGTATGGAACCCATAATCAGTCAGAAGTCTACAGGGCAAGGTTTAGAACGAGAATCCGTGCTAAAGGGGAGAGCCTGCAAGAGCTGGCACAAGACTTGGAAAGCATGGCACACAAGGCCTACCCAACTGCACCACCCGATCTCCTCAAGTTGTTGCTGAGGGATCAGTTCATAGTTGCCTTGGACAGTCCGGAACTTAAGATACAAGTGAAGCAAGCACACCCCTCTACCATGCAGGATGCAATGGCCAGAGCTCTCGAATTTCAATCCTACGTTAAGTCCAGCACAGAGGTACCGAGGTTGGTACAGTCATCTGGATTCAAGACCAGAAAAGGTCTGCTTTCAGAGTGGTTTGAGGGACTTTGCTGGCACTGTAATAAACCTGGTCACAAGAGAGCTCAATGCTGGAAACTTCAACACAGGGGAGGTGCCACAGCAGGAAAGGCTGGTATCCAGAAAGGTTGTT
>NW_013787295.1:0-1052 GCF_000517525.1 Limulus polyphemus
CTGTAGTCATTTAATATCATCACATTTTATCTTTTGTTAGTAGAATACGAAAGGTTCAGTGTGTTATATTAAAATAATTTTCAACATGTAAATAAAAAGCCATATGACAATAATTGATATAAAATTAGGACGGTACAGTATGAATCAAACTATATTTATATATCACATTGCATTTATATATATATCTGTTCAATCATTGCATACCTGAATCACCTGAAAAGTGAAATACGATTACAGTTTTCCAACAAACACTAGTGAACCATCATCCTCGCACATTAGATGGATTGTGCAAAGTTTGCAGGGAGGAGTGGCTTGTTTTAAATATGACAGCGTTTTACAATGAAAGCTATGTTGCAGGGCTATTTGAGGTGGTCGGACAATAGACTAAGCATTAGTGGCTGTGTGACATTGAGTGTAATGATATTGTGAGGCTCCAAAATCATTTTAATATAATCTTCTTAAGCACAATGTATTTTTATGTACATATATTCATATAGTTTTTACATATTACAACTCTGCTGTATGGAGTTTCTGAGAAGTTTTATATATATATCTTATGCAGGTAATGCATAAGATATATAATAAAATAGTGGTTGAGGTATGTAATCTAAGAATTGTTAGATACTGCAAAACAATGTATACGACAAATCTATAATATCGTCCTCAGAATCCATGTCTATCATTTGGTTTCGGCTTAATTCCTTAGCCTGAGCTCGAGTCACAGAAATCGAAAGAAACACATTGGAATTTTACTCAACTACCACATCATCCTTAGATGAAACAGTTATAGTATCGTTAACCATTTTACGTTCGGCAACAAGTTTCCCCCAGCCAAATCGTTTCCCAACAACAATGGCATACCCTTAATTGGCAAAGTAGGTCTTCCCCAACAACAACTGATCCCGAAACAAGGCCTGATGCAATATAAATATTATTAAGAGGAGTATTAATCAGGCCACCCTGAACATACTTACCAGTGAGAGAACTCGAATCTAGCAATAACATACTGTTACGACATCGGGGTCACGTGACGCTAATAACACGTCATTGAC
>NW_013787296.1:0-627 GCF_000517525.1 Limulus polyphemus
CATTAATGTAAGTATATATATATATATATATATATATATACTTTTACTTGAAAACTGAATTATTACCAGACGATTCTACTATAATTGCAGACACTGTAAATAAATCCAAAAACTATGTTTTGAAATACTGCCCTTGTGTATAATGTTAAAATAATAAATAACACAAAATTAAAATAGGTACACGATTAAAACATTTTCATTAAGGTCAATATATGACCACTAAAAAGTTGACTCTACATGTTTCGACGTTGCAACGTCATCTTCAGGAGCGAGTTGCAAGACATAATCGTGTTTTATATATACTTTTTTATTTTTCGTTAAATAGGTACAGGTTTACAATTCCCGCGTGAACATTTTTAGAGAAGGTCACCCTACATTTTTACATAAGTATTCGTCGGACCTTCATATCTATTTAATAATACATGATTCTTTTTTATATTTAGTTATTTCCAAGGATTCTCGAATATTATGGGCTATAATACCTTTGGTTTGAGCTAATATTACAGTTTTTTCTCACAATATCGTATGTTGTGTTTTATGTACATGTTTTCAATTGTTTTTTTTTATTTCTTACATATTGTTACGTCTCTGGTCGTTAGTTAATTTTCCGTATAATTTCTTTCCGGT
>NW_013787297.1:0-1408 GCF_000517525.1 Limulus polyphemus
ACATGTTATGACGGATCAGATGACTAAAAAATATTCTCTTAAAACAAAGGTCGTTGTTTACAAAATGCCTGAATACTCCTTTCTGCGATACGTAAAACTTTCAACAAGTCGTCTGAATTATAACAATTGAGTTGTTACCAGATTTGTAACATTTCTAGATAGTAACATTGGTTAGTCACCAGATTTGTAACACTTCTGTATAGTTACCTGACCTATAACATTCCTAGCTAATCACCAGATTTGTAACACTTCTGTATAGTTACCTGACCTATAACATTCCTAGCTAATCACTTGATTTGTAACGCTCTGTTTAGTCACCTGATTTGTAACACTTCTGTATAGTTACCTGACCTATAACATTCCTAGCTAATCACCTGATTTGTAACGCTCTGTTTAGTCACCTGATTTGTAACACTTCTGACTGGATACGTGATTAGAAACAATATTTCTGGCTAGTCACTTGACTTGTAACACTTGTGGTTACTTACATTACTTGGGGTTCTTCTGTTAAGTTACCTGACCAATAACACTTTTAACTAGTCACCGATTGTGAAACACTTGTAACTAGGTGCTTGAATTATGTTGATCACCTGACATGTAACACTTGACCATGTTTGATATACAACATCGTTCACAAAATTCAAGGAAACAGTCAGCAACTCTGCTATTCGAAAATTAATTTCGAATAAGAAAACCAGATTAAGGTTCGTTGTTCTAAATCAAATGAAAACATTCAATAGACTAAGTATCTTTTTTACCCAATCACAGGTCCAGGAAAAAACTACAAACTGCTTATGTTATGGGCAAATTACAAAATGAGGTTTCACAGGTTTCAAATACCAAAAAAACTTCAAAACAATTAACCCTGTTTGTGTTATGGGGAGGTCTCACATTTTCTGTCAGTTATTCTATGTTTGGCCTGGAATATTTTTTTCAGATGATTAGGAGATAAATAAATTCGGTTATAACTTATTATTATAATTTCAAACGCACGAGAAAGAAATTCTGAAAGGTTTATTTTCTTGTGTAACATATATATGAATATGATTTATATTTATCGTGTAGTAGACGGAGTTCTCAGGAAACCAGAGGATGGGACGTGTTCGTGGAAAATCCTCCTGAAGAGGATGACCTCACCCAGAGTTCCAAAGTTGTGGAAATCATTCTCAAGATACTAAAAGTTTGTGTTTACCTTTTAACACTTGCTTGTGTTATCTCAACAGCTGTTATCTCGAAGGGATCCATGTTATTTATGACTTCCCATGTTCGGCAAGATCGAACACTTCCAGTTTGCAAAAAAGGATTGGGTAAGTGGACGTCGTTAATGAAATTTGCTATTTATGACTTCAGTGGTTCGTATCGGCCAACACAGCATCGAACAATGTTCCAGTAAAATATGTGTTACGTC
>NW_013787298.1:0-634 GCF_000517525.1 Limulus polyphemus
ATTTCCACAGTCAATATGTTTGCAATCTCGAGAACAAAACACACGCTTTATATTACCGTCACTAACGCTCGCTTGACTCAGTTATCTGTCTCTATATCTATCTATCTCTGCAATTCTATCTCTTTTTCGCTGGCGTTATTTGCTGGGCTTAGATACTAAAAAAAGAGGGCGCCTGGAACAAACTAGAGTTGTCAGTAAAATTCATGATCCTTCTAGAAACTCCAGCGCGCATGCTCCCAGGGTCGCGTGACTTCCGCTGTCGTAAGAATATAAAAATATTTTAACCAACATTTCGCCTTTGCGGCTTTATTAGGGTTAATATACACAACTATACAACTGCTTGTAACGTTCTATTTATCTAGTCTGTCGTAACGTGCGTCTAACAATGTATATATTATTACCATTGTTCTAATATTCTAGTATAGTTTAATATTAACTATGTAGCTATACTAACATATAACATACACTGAGTGGTCACAAGTAAACAGACACCTAATTTTTCATCATTTAACCGATTTATTCTAACTAATTTGTGTTCACAGAGCACTATATAAATGAAAATGGTCCGCACACTAATTATCTTGTGCTACAACATGCCTAGAGCTCAAGGTTTTCTCGAAATGCCAGATCTAAT
>NW_013787299.1:0-633 GCF_000517525.1 Limulus polyphemus
CTTCCAAGGAGAATAACTCCAGCAAAGCGACAAGAGATAGAAAAAGTCATGGATGGTCTAATTAAGGAAGGCATAGTCGAGAAATCAGATAGTCCCTGGTCAGCTCCTATTGTATTAGTCCAGAAGAAGGATGGGACCCAACGTTGCTGTGTGGACTTCAGGTCTCTTAACAGCATAACCGAATAAGACTCATACCCACTGCCAAGAACTGATGCTACTCTTGATGCCCTAAGTGGAGCCAGGTGGTTTTCAACTCTGGACTTAAAGTCAGGTTTCCATCAAGTAAAAATGGCAGAAGTAGATAGACCCAAGACAACATTTAGTTATGGCCAAGGTCTCTGGCAATACCGAGTGATGCCATTCGGGCTCAGTAATGCTCCAGCAACGTTTGAAAGGCTGATGTAACGAGTATTGGAAGGCCTATAATGGAGGATAGCCCTAGTGTACCTGGACGATGTCATTATATTTGCAACAACTTTTGACGAGGAAATGTTCCGGCTGGAGGAAGTATTCAAGCGTTTGAAAGCAGCAAACATCAAACTCCATCCCATGAAATGTCATTTGTTTCAGAAAGAGGTGCTTTACTTAGGCCACATTGTACGTGAGAATGGTGTGCAAACTGATCCTGATTGG
>NW_013787300.1:0-633 GCF_000517525.1 Limulus polyphemus
GAAAAAAAAGTAGGAAACGAGAGGCGGAAAATACAAAAAACAGCTTAGCAGATTTGATGGCAGCAATACAGAAACAAGAAGAGAAATTACAGCAGTTGTTGGAGGAGAAAGAAAATAAACAAGAAGAGAAATTACAGCAGTTGTTGGAGGAGAAAGAAAATAAACAAGAAGAACGAGAAAAGAAACAAGAACAGAGACTACAGCAGTGGCAACTGGAACAAGAAAGGAAACAAGAAGTACAAATGGAAAAAATTAGTAAATTTAAAAGCGAATTAGATACATTAAGAGACGATTTATTGTATGTTACACAAGGAGGATACATTGACCATCGACTTAATCAGCCCCAGACAATGGCAAGCCCCTTACAGAGCCCGCAGCTAAACCCTAATGCAGACATATTCAGTCCCGTTAGAAGTCATATCCCAGATATAAATGTCAGTAATAGGAGTGATCCAGTGCAAAGGAAGCCACAGGAATATGATAGGAAAGCACCGTGGGAAGCATATAGAACACAGTTTGAGCTACTGGCAGAGATGAATGGATGGACGGAGGAGCAGAAAGCTGTATATCTGGCAACGAGCTTGAAGGGACAACCACTGGAAATATTTGGACAGTTGACAGCAGCCAACAGGC
>NW_013787301.1:0-635 GCF_000517525.1 Limulus polyphemus
TAGTTTCCATTCTTATCGATGATGATTTTCCATCTTACAATCAAGTTGTTAATGTCCTGATTAAAGAAATCACTTGGCTTTGAAGCAAAAAACATGTCGATGTCCTCTTTAACACCTTCCATATTTACATACATTTCCCATTAAGATGGTGTTGCAACGAACAAAAAAATGGTAATCTGATGGTGCCATATCTGGAGAATATGGTGGGTGGGGGAGAACTTTCCAATTCAACTCCATAATCTTGTGTTACGTCAAACGTGCCCCAAGTGGACGTGCATTGTCGTGGAGAAGAAAAACACCTTTCCAATTGACGAGTGAAGGGCGTTTCTGATGAATGGCTTGATTTAAACGTTCCAGTTGTTGACTATAGATCTCTGCATTGACAGTTCGCTGTGGATTGAGGAGTTCGAAATGAATTACTCCTTTCGATGTCCCACCAAATGCAAAGCATCACTTTCTTCGACTGAAGTCCAAGTTTTGGGGTCGGAAGTGGTTTTTGTCTAGGACTGGGCCATTGTTTTTGGCGTTTAATATTCGCATAGAGAATTCATTTTTCATCACCGGTGACAATTCTGTCTAAAAATGGTTCACGATCATTACGCGCCAGAAAAGACGAAGCAACGTTCACACGTCGG
>NW_013787302.1:0-634 GCF_000517525.1 Limulus polyphemus
CTCTACTTTCTAGAACTATCCTGTACTTTGGCGAATGCTCTAGTATTTACTAGATATAGGGTAGTCTGGTATATAAAATAGGGTGACAACGTGACGGTAAGGTAATGTGTGTGTAGATAGTGAGTAATTGAACTGCAGTTAGAAGTATTATTGACGTTCGTTGATATAGCGTTTGTTGTAGCGCGATTGTTGAAAATAAGTGTATCGTAAAGTTGTATTCGGAAAGAATAAACCAGTTTTATTAAGTAAGGATTTGTGTCGCTAAAGTTTCGTTGGAACGAAGTTACGGAAAGTTAATTAACAAACGGAGACGTAACAATATATATATATATTGTATTTCATATATTTCTATACAGTGTTCTTTTGACTTTACTACAGATATCCGGGAACCGTAATTTGTTGAAATAAATTTCTAAATCGATCAATGATACATACATTTCGAACTGGTGTATTTCAGTGTTTTACACTCACAAAACAGAAACCTATCATTCTATAGGTATTTGAAGAACTTGTAGCACTCCGCCACAATTTAATTCTTCGTATTGTTAGCTGACACTGGACAGCTGGAACATAATTGAATAAGTAGAGTTGTTTAAACATTTGCTCACAGATACACCCCCAATGAAAGAATAGA
>NW_013787303.1:0-633 GCF_000517525.1 Limulus polyphemus
AAATAATTTCTGTAGATTATGAGCTATGTTAAAGAATGGTTTTAGACAACGACGATAGTAAGAGCATAGTTCTATAAATACTCTTACCTCATCTAAGTTCTTTGGTGTTGGGCAATAATGAATAGATTCAATCTAAAACTTATCTGCGTGCACTTCCTCTCTGCTGACCATGTTTTCTAGGAAGCTAATATACTGATAAAATAATTCATACTTCTTACGATTCAGCTTAATGTTCTCTTTCCTCAACCAATCCAGAACTTTCTTAAGCATTATCAAAGGTCTTCCTATATGTGATTATATTATCCAAGTAGATGAGTACGATGTTACAAGGTGAGAGATACCACCCTCAGTTAGTCGATAAGATGTACCAGACGAACTGCTTAATCTAAATGGTAACACAATAGATTGCCAGAATCCATTATTTTCTTCGCAGATTTGCACTTGCCAATATCCATTCTTAAAATCCAAAGTTAAAAAAACATTTTCATCTAGATAGAACATACAAAATAGAATAAACACCTAACGTTAGGCGTTTTTCTTTTTGACATCATTCACCTTCTAGTAGTCCATACAAAACCTTGTGGATCAATCGTTCTTCTTTTTTCACAAGTACAATAAGTGATGACCATGAAC
>NW_013787304.1:0-632 GCF_000517525.1 Limulus polyphemus
TGGTTGGAAACTTCGGTTGCCAGTGGACCTGACAAAGAGTTGTCTGAAAATGTGACAGAGTTTTTGAAAGTGTTATCTGAATGGATGGATGATATTCACCATCAAGTGCGTTTAAACTTGAAAACATATGTCGACTCCATGAAGCTATGTTATGATAAGAGATCTACGGAAGTCAGTTTTGTACCAGAAGACAAGGTATGATTGTATAATCCCAGAAAGACCAAAGGGAAGTCTCCTAAGTTGTCTTCTCAGTGGGAAGGCCCATATGACATAGTGAATCGTTTCTCAGACGTGACTTTCCGAATAAAATGTGGTCGGCGAGGTAAGCCAAAGGTGGTGCATGCTAACAGGCTTTGGCATTATCACGGTCCAGGACATTTAATTTGAAACGAAGTTAACAATGGAACAATTACGCTGCTGAAGACATCACCTGAAAAAGCCACTGTTGAAAAAGAAACTCAACAACATTTTGAGAAAGAAGACAGTGAAGCTGTTAATGAAGTTACTACCACTGATGTGATTGCTACCGATAATGGGACATTTCTTGATGGAACAGATAAACCCCACGTGAAGCAGAAGCCAATGAGATGGAAACCAGTATGGAAGAAGATACGTCCTGTAAAATTAAGAGT
>NW_013787305.1:0-635 GCF_000517525.1 Limulus polyphemus
TATCTCGCAAAATTTATGTTGCCAACGCACTCCACTGAGCTCGATCTCCCACCAACCCAAACAACTCCCCAAACCATCACAATGAAACCACCATGCTTCACAGTTGGCTGCAATCTGTTGAGCCAAAACTCTTGGTGAGGCATTCTCCAGACCCATATCCTTCCACTATCCGAATATTGAGCGAATCTTGATTCGTTTGAGAACAATACGGTCTTCCAAAAGTCCAGAGGCTTGGTCATCATATCACTTGCGCACTTCTTTCGTCTGACTATGTTGGCAGGTCTTAATAAGGGCTGCCGTCTAGCTGCTTTGCAACGATAACCCAATCTGTGGAGAATCCGTTGAACAGATTTCGGGCTCACCCCACCAACTTTGACCACTTCTGCAGTCGTTAATCTGGGATCCATTTCGATGCTCCTCTTGACAGCCCTTTTTGTCCTCTCCGATGGACGATCCGGACGCTGCTCAGTTGTTTCCTTGCCGTGTTTCCTGAACTGCACGATGATTCTGTTGACTATCGAAAGCGGGATTCCCAAATTCTGCGAAATTTGCCGCTGACTTATTTCACCATCTGCTTGACCAGCTATCCTTCCTCTAACAAAATCTCACAATTCGAGAGAACCTTGTGTTCTAGT
>NW_013787306.1:0-629 GCF_000517525.1 Limulus polyphemus
AGGACCTATCAACAAGCCTTGAAGAAGCTAACATTGTTCAGCAAGCTATCTTGAAAGCAAAAGAAACAGAGAAACCTACTGCGATAATTTCAGATGATACAGATGTGTTTTGGCTTCTTCTACACTACTACTACAAATATAATCTCACTAACAATATATATCGGAAATAACCAAAATGGGATAGAACTATAATTGATATCGGGTCAACTGCAAAGCTCCACAAAGCATTATACCAAATATTTTTGCCGCCCACGCACGCTCAAGTTGTGAAACTATGGCTTATATGTTTGGTATAGGAGAAACAAAAGTTGCCAATTGTTTGCAAAAATGATTGTCTCTATCTTTATTGTGAGACGACAAACCTATTGATGAGATCATCAAGCAATCAACTGAATACATAAGTGCCTACCACAGTCACAAATGTTCAAGAATGGATAAGGTAAGTTAAAAGCTTTGGGCTGTGAAAAATGGCAAGATTAGTGCAAAACTACAAAACCTGCCACCAACTTCTGAAGCTTTATCAAATAATGTTAAAAGAGAGCACTTGCAAATGCTACAATGGGGATTTGCACTATCACTCGATCTACCAATGTCGATCCAAAGCTTTATAGATGGACTGTTGACCAGGT
>NW_013787307.1:0-1109 GCF_000517525.1 Limulus polyphemus
GCTTGCTTGTTTGTTTGTAATTAAGCATAAAGCTACACAATGGGCTGTCTGTGCTCTGCCCACCACGGCTATCGAAACCCGGATTCTAGCGTTGTAAATCCGCAGACATACCGCTGTGCCACTGGGTGGCATTCTCTTGAAGCTTGCTTGTTTGTTTTTAATTAAGCATAAAACTACACAATGGGCTATCTGTGCTCTGCCCACCACGGGTATCGAAACCCGGATTCTAGCGTTGTAAATCCGCAGACATGCCGCTGTGCCACTGGGTGGCATTCTCTTGAAGCTTGCTTGTTTGTTTTTAATTAAGCATAAAGCTACACAATGGGCTATCTCTAGCGTTGTAAATCCGCAGACATGCCGCTGGGTGCCATTCTCTTGAAGCTAATGAAAAAAGTGCACTATTTTAACTAGTTGAGGCTAACTAATACCTCAAAACTTTAACTAGTTGAGGCTAACTAATACCTCAAAACTTTAAACACTAGTTGAGGCTAACTAATACCTCAAAACTTTAAACTGTTTTTTTTCTGTCTTCACCGTTAATGTTTCAAAGTCGTAAAAATTAAATCCCAGCCTCTCAAAATGTATTATTTAATAAGTGTATTTGTTTTCTTGAATTTCGCGCAAAGCTACACGAGGGCTATCTGCGCTAGCCGTCCCTAATTTAGCAGTGTAAGACTAGAGGGAAGGCAGCTAGTCATCACCACCCACCGCCAACTCTTGGGCTACTCTTTTACCGACGAATAGTAGGATTGACCGTCACATAATAACGTCCCCACGGCTGAAAGGGCGATCCTGCTAGGCATGTAGTGCCTGTTTGCCAGGTAGAATGAATAATGGCATGTTAAAAGATTTTCTAAAGTTTTAAAATGTGTTTGTTGTTATTATTTCACTACAAAAATAACTGTTAAACTGCTGCTTATGGAGCAATTTTATGTCTACCTTTAGGTACGGGTTGCCTAGTTTTATGTTATGGTGCATAATTTATGTTTTTATACATAATCATCAATTTCATGCTGCATAACTCCAAACTATTGACCACATAATTTCAATATCTTGCCGTATAAAAATCGGGCTCCTGGTAAGTGAAACATACCAGTATCCCCCCCCCC
>NW_013787308.1:0-633 GCF_000517525.1 Limulus polyphemus
TACCCCTCGTGTAGCTTTGTGACGAAATTACAAAACAGACAAACAAACAACTTGATATAGTTTTATACAAACAGCATGATACAATTCTCCTTTTGAACCAAACTGAAATATTTTAAGCAATTTATAATTTCAAATGGTATGTTAACGTTTTTGTTTTCTTAATTCTTTCGAAATATACCAATTCACTATATATATTTTCAATATTTGTTGATAGATCAAATAATTAGCCTCTAATTATACGTTTTGTGTATGAACATTTTTATACATACATGTTGATTAACAATTTCAACGAAATAAATAACTGATTAATAACAAAGGATGAGATTATTTATAATATTGTAAATTATCTTAGAAAGTTGAACACAATTATAAAAGTTTGTCAAATAACATTAATGAGTATATATATATAATACTAAAATAAGCCTATAATTATCCTTCTGTGTGAATACTGCATTATATATAATCTCAGCTATCTAAATTATCATTCTTAATTGATCCAAAATTAGGCCTGGCATGGCCGGGTGGTTAGAGCACTCGACTCGCAATCTGAGGGTCGCGGCTTCAAATCCCATCCCATCAAAGATGTTCGCCCTTGCAGCCGTGAGGGCGTTATAATGTGACGGTCAGTCCCAC
>NW_013787309.1:0-632 GCF_000517525.1 Limulus polyphemus
GAACGAAGGATCACAACCTTCCAGCAACACTTTGAAATCAACTTTTGTACTTTTGGTCTGCTGACGTCCAAGTACAGTTGAGTGTCTTTGGAAAGTTTGTCAAGATGCGTGATTTTAAAATAACCTCGACATTACTTGCACAAACTTACTTCAATATAAATTACAATGTGAGGCATTAATGGGTAATTGTGGCTAGGAGAATAAACATAATCAATAATGGAGGAAGCGGTTCCAAGATCAACATAGCTATCAAGATTACCTGCCGGTGTCCCTAATTTCAACTGCTGACCAGAGGGAAGAGAGCTGGCTTCCCTATGGGTATGAAAAGTTATAATCTGATGTAATGAAAACTGGTGCAAAGTCAAAAAGAAAGGATCCAGTTCGGCGTCGATTTGAGAAAGGAATATAAAAGACAGAAGTTCAACGAAAAGAAAAATCTGAGAGAGAACGAATAAACCGATAGAGGCGAAGGGAGAAAGTAACATGTTGCCAGTAAGAAACAAAACCTACCTTTAAATCCATGTATTATTGATTACTAGTAATAAATATCAATTTGTTATGTTTACATTGATATGAATTAATTCCTGATAGGAATAGATGCAACCTAAATAAAGTTGATGGACATAAGAAAG
>NW_013787310.1:0-628 GCF_000517525.1 Limulus polyphemus
GTATTGTTAGCCGACACTAGGCAGCTGGTACATAAAAGTTCTTCAAATACCTATAGAATGATAGGTTTCTTTTTTTGTGAATGTAAAACACTTAAATACACCATTTCGATTTTCGATACGTCACTACTATAAAAGCTTAGTTTGGTCTGATATTTCATTAGTGGTAGTGTCCAGTGTCACTGACGATGAGTGGAATTCTCCGAAACTAGTCTGGCTCACAGACACACCCCCAATGAAAGAATATACCATTCCAAGCTTTCACTTGCTGTTAAACAAATGTTTAAACAACTCTATTCAATTATGAACAACTTGTACTAACTTATTCGTAAGTCTTTTAAGTTAATATTCAAACTATTCCATGTGTGCTTTATAATTGAAAACTTCATACACGTTTAACTGTGACCTTTTAAAATTAATAGAAAACCACCATTGATGTTTTATAACTGGAAACTTCATACAAGCTTAATGGTGACCTTTTAAATTAATAGAAAACCACCATTGATGTTTTATAACTGGAAACTTCATACAAGCTTAATGGTGACCTTTTAAAATTAATAGAAAACCACCATTGATGTTTTATAACTGGAAACTTCATACAAGCTTAATGGTGACCTTTTAAAGTTAATAG
>NW_013787311.1:0-633 GCF_000517525.1 Limulus polyphemus
ACCTGATCAAAGATATGCATTTCATATTTAGCGGGATACTTTCGTGTCCTGCAGTTGCATGATGATAATCCAACAGTTGTTTGTAATTTTCATCAGCCTCTCGCCTTTTCTCTGGAATGTTTTCAATAAAGTAAACAGCAAATATTTTAAGTACTTAACTCCCTGTTTTGGATTAAACAACTCCAAACATGGCGTCTATAAAAGGCCTAAACACAGAGTATGTCATTGTGCAACTGGTTCAGCCAAATTGAAACCTGACTCGATCCTTCATACTGCTGAATTTATTACTTACATAATCAATTAAGCTAAGCCTTGTAGTTTATATATATATTGTTACGTCTCCGTTTGTTAATTAACTTTTCGTAACTTCTTTCCGACGAAACTTTAGCGACACAAGTCCTTACTTAATAAAACTGGTTTATTCTTTCCGAATACAACTTTACGATACACTTATTTTCAACAGTCGCGCTAAAACAAACGCTATATCAACGAACGTCAACAATACTTCTGACTGCAGTTCAATTACTCACTATCTACACACACATTATTGTCCCGTCACGTTGTCACCCTCTTTTATATACCAGACTACCTTATATCTAGTAAATGCTAGAGCATTCGCCAAGGTACAGGATA
>NW_013787312.1:0-632 GCF_000517525.1 Limulus polyphemus
CTTTCCTCACTTAATATTCTAATATCAGTGCTATTGTCATTCTTTCCTAAGTTCTTATTGTAATATAAGAGCCATTTTCTTTTTTCCTCCCTTATTATTGTAATATTATTGCTATTGTCATTCTTTTATCCGTTATTATTGTAATATCAGTGGTATTGTCATTCTTTCTTCAGTTATTATTGTAATATCAGTGCTATTTTCGTTCTTTGATCAATTCTTATTGTAATATCAGTGCCTTTTTCACTCATTCCTCAGTTCTTATTGTAATATCAAAGCCATTTTTATTATTTCCTTACTTTTTATTGTAATATCAGTTCTATTTTCGTTCTTTCCTCACTTATTATTGTAATATCAGTACAATTGTCATTATTTTCTCAGTTCTTATTGTAATATCAGTGCTATTTTCATTTTCCTCCCTTATTATTGTAATACAAGTGCTATTGTCATTCTTTCCTCAGTTCTTATTGTATTATCAGTGCTATTTTCATTCTTTGATCAGTTCTTATTGTAATATCAGTTCCTTTTTCACTCATTCCTCAGTTCTTATTGTAATATCAGAGCCATTTTTATTAGTTCCTTACTTTTTATTGTAATATCAGTGCTATTGTCGTTCTTTCCTAACTTATTATTGT
>NW_013787313.1:0-632 GCF_000517525.1 Limulus polyphemus
TATCTCTGTATGGGTTTAGTTGAATATACTGACCTCATAACTACCAAAAAAAATTAATAGATCTAAATTATGCTTCTTTTTTTTTAGAACGACTACAAATTGAAAAAGGAAACCACAAATTTTTACTCTAAATAGCTTAAATCTCATATCACTATGCATCTATTTATATATATTATTTTATTGACCTTTCAATCATGTGGCACATATGAAGCTCATATTTCTGTATCTAGTAGCATAAAACTGGCCTTTACAAAGTGCGACTATCTCAACTTCGTTCTAGTGGACCAGTATTTTGTAAAATAAATCACATTTTAGTTATAATACATTACATTTGTATATATATTATTACTATTTACAAATAAATTCTTAAGTTTCAGTTATTCTTCTACAAACATTAAATAAAAATAAAAGAAATATAGTAAAAATTGTTTTTACTACATATGATTGTTACGAAGTTTGTACTTATTTGCTGTACCTTGCATGCTAAGCCTTATCGAATTTTGCATGTGGAGGATGCAAAAAAATTTTTTTTGGTTTCATGTATTTTTTAGACCCAAATACAGTTTAGTTAGTAAGCCTGATAAATTACAGTGGAATTCTGGGATATTGGTAGCGTAATTTATAATTTTGTT
>NW_013787314.1:0-633 GCF_000517525.1 Limulus polyphemus
TCACTTAGCTTTGAAGCAAAAAACAAGTCAATGTCCTCTTTAACACCTTCCACATTTGCATACGTTTTTTCTATTAAGATGGTGTTGCAGAGAATGAAAAACATGATAATCTGATGGAGCCATATCTGGAGTATATGGTGGGTGGGGGAGAAATTCCCAAACAAACTCCATAACCTTGTGTTGCATCAAACGTGCCACACATGGACATACATTGTCGTTGAGAAGAACACCTTTCTGATTGACGAGTGAAGGGCGTTTATCATGAAGGGCTTAATTTAAATGTTTCAGTTGCTGACTATAGATGTCTGCATTGACAGTTTGCTGTGGATTGAGGAGTTCGAAATGAATTACTCCTTTGATGTCCCACCAAATGCAAGGCATCACTTTCTGCGGATGGAGTTCAAGTTTTGGGGTCGGAAGTAGTTTTTGTCTAGGACTGAGCCATTGTTTTTGGCATTTAACATTTGCATAGAGAATCCATCTTTCATCACCGGAGACAATTCTGTCCAAAAATGGTTCATGTGCATTACGCGCCAGATAAGACGAAGCAACACGTTGGAAATGATGATTATCGGAGAGTTCGTGAGGCACCCAAACACCTCCTTTGTGGAGTTTTCCCATATTCCTTAGATG
>NW_013787315.1:0-633 GCF_000517525.1 Limulus polyphemus
CGTATTGGTCTCTATGGATCCACTGTGTAAAATATAGACTAGGTTTATAACAGAGATAAACCTGAAAACAACCATATTGGTCTCTATGGATCCACTGTGTAAAATATAGGCTAGGTTTATAACAGAGATAAACCTGAAAACAACCGTTCTGGTTTCGTAGAGTGATTGAACAAAAACATATATATTCTCAGCTGAACAGCAACAAGTAAACAAATACAGTGAACGCTAAGTACCAGTTTGTTAGGCTTAAATCTCTTCGTAAAAATCACATTATTTTTTTTTAATCATCTTTTAGTTCACCTGATTTGTAAAACAGCTTGCTAGAACGACTCTATTATATACTAGTCGACATTTAATTACAAGTCTTTTTGGCAGATTGCCGAGGTTTCTAAGAAGTTTAGAAAATATAATATTGTTACTTCGCAATTCATTAATGTTTTAATTAGTTTTACACTTAAATGTTGCTTGCACTTTTTGACGTCTGTAGTATTTAGTGAACCATGCTAAAAGTCAAATTTACTCCTTTTTTTTATTTCCACAATGTTTTATTGTTTTTTTTTTATCCTTTCTTATAACATTTAAAGTATACATTAGCTAAAATCATAAATAATATTTAACGTTAAACTGGTACAC
>NW_013787316.1:0-633 GCF_000517525.1 Limulus polyphemus
TACCTCTTCGCCCAATCCATCTATTCGGCAGATTTTCGTCAAGATAGGCCCTCACATCACGATGGTAGTGGGGAATGAAACTCCTCATCTCCAAATTGCTCTCAAATGCGTGGTATGACGTATTCCTGCAGCAAGTTCAGATGAACAGCACCAGTGACTGTGTTTTCGAACAAAAATGGTCCAATTACGCCCAACGCTGATAATCCACACCAAACTGTAACCCTTGGTAAGTTTACGTGGTGTTCAATCGTAACATGTGGGTTCAGAGGTGCCCAGTAGGTGCAATTGTGGCGATTAACTGAGTCATTTAGCTTAAATGTGGCCTCATCGCTCCAGACAATCTTGTTTGGAACATGTGCATCCTCTGCACATTTTGCTAGGTACCACTCACAAAGTTCAACTCTCCGGTCAGGATCATCTTCGTTGAGGACGTGGACTAATGCTGGAATAAAATTTTTCCAATGAACGCGCTTCAAGATGCGATGGATGGTCGATTTTGAGATTCCTGTCTCATGAGCCGCTTGTCAAACAGATTTTCTTGGAGATCGGTGGAGACTTTTCAGCAGCCCTGCTTCTCTTGTAGGACTGGTGGACGAACCGCGGTCTTCCGGAACGCTCTTTATGGACATCTTG
>NW_013787317.1:0-632 GCF_000517525.1 Limulus polyphemus
TTTTTTTCCCCCAAAAAACTTTGTCTTCAAAATAAGGGTGCGTCTTGTATTCCGAAAAATACGGTAACTTGTAGTAGAATTATTGGGGTGAATTTATTATTATTTTTCTACTTTAGGAACTATTAGACCTTTTAGAGCGGAGGTTTGGAGGAACTTTTAATAGAAATATACATGGGTGGTTTTATTTTATTTCTACTTTTAGTATTAATAGAACTTTTAAGGGTAATTGCCATCCCACAACTGGCTACAGACAATGAAAGGCAGTAGGAGTTCAGACGTTGTAGGTGTAAACACTCAACTCTGCATCCTTAATTGATTTTCCATGACTGCTGGCTAGTTTTTCATCTGAGTTTGGATTCTGTCTGATAGACAGGATATCCACAACACTTTTGAGAGCTATCGCCACAGATAATTTCCGTTATGACTTCAAGGTTACGACTGGAAATTACAGTGGATTTTATAAAATAATTTTAAGGCTTGTGTTAACAACATGAAAGGAACCATAAGTATTATTACGTATATCACAAATGTCTTTGATAATATATGGTAAAATGTGAAATAATACATTCAATAGCAATTAAACTGCTGTAGACATGCATGGTTTTAAATATACTGTTGCTCTATAGAAATAT
>NW_013787318.1:0-632 GCF_000517525.1 Limulus polyphemus
GCGTTTTGTACCAGTACTTCGTTCATTTTAAACGGATTTTTTCGAAATTTTTTCAAGAACGTTCGTTGCATCCTTGCGTATTTACATGCAAAATTCTAGCCTTCTATTATCATTTTTTGCGTCTTTTGTTCTCGTTTTATGTTACTCTTTTATTCGCTTTTCTGAAAGCGTATGTGTACTGCAGGGAAGCTTTTGGTTACTGATTGTTTTTCGGTTTCTTGTTACCAGAGGGTCCTAAATTGATAATTCTTCACCAAATTTGGTATATATGTACACTTTAACGTTGCCTAGTAATATGCAGAGTTTTACCTTCCTACTGTTTGTTTTAAAGGAGTTATGGAAGGTTTTGCGTTTTGTAGCAGTACGTCGTTCCATTTCGACGGATCATCTCCAAATTTTGTATGAACGTTCGTTGCATACTTGCGTATTTACATGCAAAATTCTAGCCTTCTATTGTCATTTTTGCGTCTTTTGTGGTCGTTTTATGTTACTCTTTTATTCGCTTTTCTGAAAGCGTATGTGTACTGCAGGGAAGCTTTTGGTTACTGATTGTTTTTCGATTTCTTGTTACCACAGGGTCCTAAATTGATGATTCTTCACCAAATTTGGTATGTAGGTACACTTTAACGTTG
>NW_013787319.1:0-1263 GCF_000517525.1 Limulus polyphemus
CAACCCATGAAAGCAAACAAACATAAAGATCAAAGTAACAGAATATCATTTATCCCATGAATATCAACCCATGAAAGCAAACAAACATAAAGATCAAAGTAACAGAATATCATTTATCCCATGAATATCAACCCATGAAAGCAAACAAACGCAAAGACCAAAGTAACAGGATATCATTTATCCCATGAATATAACACATGAAAGCAAACAAACATAAAGATCAAAGTAACAGAATATCATTTATCCCATGAATATCAATCCATGAAAGCAAACAAACATAAAGATCAAAGTAACGGGATATCATTTATCCAATGAATATCAACCCATGAAAGCATCCAAACAAAATATAACCCTTCACTTCCAGAAAGTTTAAAACAAAAGATAATAGCTATATCATTAGACAAACCACTTTATTTATTTATATTTGTAACAGAGAAATTATTTTTTGTTAGGTAATGCTATAGATGTGGGGTGTTTAAAAGTTTACATTGTCCTTTAGTATTCACGATCTCACAACAGCCAATCACTGAAACAAACTACCAGTAAATGTCTAACAGTTCTAAACACTTGTAACAGGTTACTGCTGGTATTACACTTTGTCAAAAACTTTAAGCTTTGTTATTGTAACATGTAAAAAATATTCTTAATACTTTAAATCTATTCATTGTTTGATTACTGATATCATAAGTGAGTACGTAATCTGAAATAATTTTAACCTAAACACTTGATCTTTGAATTTCATTCAGTGCAACTGGCATGTCGAATATTGATATAAAAGTTTATGTTCTGATACCATTTGTTAATTTTTGTCATGTCAGTCTGATGTCATTTGTGAAGGTTTGTCATGTCAAAGACTGATGTCATTTGTTGATGTTTGTTACATCAACGTCTGTCATTTGTTGATATTTGTCACGTCAAAGTCTATCATTTGCTGACGATTGTCACGTCAAAGTCTGATATCCTTTGTTGATGTTTGTCACGTCAAAGTGTGATATTTTTTGTTCACATTTGCCACGTCAAAGTTTGATATCGTTTGCTGACGGTTGTGACGTGAAAGTCTGATGTCGTTCGCTGACGGTTGTGACGTGAAAATCTGATGTCGTTCGCTGACGGTTGTCACGTCAAAGTCTGATGTCATTTGTTCACGTTTGTCACGTGAAAGTCTGATGTCATTTGTGAATGTTTGTCAAGTCAAAGTCTGATGTAATTTGTGAATGTTTGTCACGTCAAAGTCTGATATCGTTTATTGATGTTTCTCACGTC
>NW_013787320.1:0-633 GCF_000517525.1 Limulus polyphemus
ACCAAATTTTGTTAACATTTGCTTACTAATTTAAAAGTTATAGCATGAAACTATAACAAGCACAAAATGGTTACGAGGTTGGTCCAGAGGACCAAGCCTGGGTTGAAAGAGTTAATCTAGTTTGACTCCATTTGTAACAACCCTCTGCTTTCTTCCGTCCAGCCACTCTTATTTCCAATATGTTAACTTATCCCCCACACCTATAGAGATAATTCTTTTTACAAGCCTGTTATGTGGCACCTTGTCAAATGCTTTCTGAAAATCCAGATACACCAAATCTACACCCTTACCCTAATCTTCACAAGCAGTAACCTTTTCAAAGAATGTCAAAAGATTTGTAAGGCAAGATTTTCCTTTAGTGAAACCATGTTGACTATCCAATAAAATTCTAAACTTTGCAAAGTATCTTTTAATAGACTTAACTGCATTAGTGTGTAAGTTTCCAAAATATTAAATACCTTTTCTTCAGTTTTTACTAATGAAGATTTAATCAGTATTCCTCATCTGGTACATTTGCTAGGGAAAAACATGATTGGTGAACAAGATGATCACATTAATTTTGAGCTTGTTAAGAAAAACTTGATAAGTTTAAAAAATGACAAGACTCCTGGACCACATATTAAAGAGTTAGAA
>NW_013787321.1:0-633 GCF_000517525.1 Limulus polyphemus
CAAGCAACCAAATTTTTAAGATTTGCTAGCGCCACCTATCGTTACAGCATCCATAACATCAAAACAAATGTTTGAGAGATCCGGTATTTCTTATATAAAAATTATAACTGTGATAGATAATATTGACTAATAAAACAGTTTTTAGAATAGATAGATAGATAGATTATTTGAATCACTTCATCACATTAACTAACGATATAAGAAGATGACATGTCAGCTTTCCTTTTTTCTGGTTTAACAAATGAGCGATCTCACCTTCAAGTTCAGAAAACAAACAAACAAAAACGCTAACAAGAATCAAAACGTGTTTGTATATTGTTGTATTAAATGCAGGCTCTAATCGTATAGCTCGTTCTTTCTTTGTGCATAGATACCGGTTTAGTAGCACAGAGTCCACTTTTTAGTGTTGTAACCATCAGCAGAAACTAACTTGAAGTTTTAATACTTCATATCTAAAATAAAAAACCTGGAATATACATTCTCATGTCATATTATAATATTTCATTTTAGCAACAACAACAAAAAAGATGCTTCTCTAGATTCGGTAAAATCATCGTTATTTCATGATTAAAAACAGTTGTATATGACAACTTTGTAATTATATATTGTATATATATATATATATATATATAC
>NW_013787322.1:0-635 GCF_000517525.1 Limulus polyphemus
AATGCAAACAAGATAGTAGGGATGGCATTTGAATAATCCCTACATAATAGCACAGGCAAGAATTAACATGTCGCAATATATATAACTATTCAATCACAAATGAGTTTAATGTATCCTATTTTTGTCTGTTAACAGTCTACTACACCGTGTGTCTGTGTTATTTTGTAGGGATGATGAAAATACCATCCCTACTATTTTGTTTGCCTTTGCTTTGAAGGATTGATATTAGCCATCCCTACATTTACTTCCTTTTTATGAAAAGTTTTTCCTTTACTTGTTTTTTTTTAATGCAGTGTTTCAATAGACATAGGAAGGTTGTATTTATAACCAAGTTCTAAATACAGTGAGGTTCCAAGTGTAATATTCATTATTTATCTATTATTGATTGGTAATTCCTGTTTCACTCTGTATTCAGGTTTTTAAAGGAACACCAAATTTAGGTAAGAAAGCTAACTTCAAGGGGTAGTGATAACACCATTTTCACTGGCATTATGATTTTTAAATTACTACTAGTTATTAATAATACTTATAAAAGTGGTTACTTCGTTTGAAACTATGTCACCTCAGTGAAATTGGTTGACACCATTGTTTTGGTTTTGTAGTTATCATGTAATAGAAAGAAGAAGAAGAACAAG
>NW_013787323.1:0-1897 GCF_000517525.1 Limulus polyphemus
TATTCACTCACAAAATAATTAATCAATAACACCAAACTAAACAGCTTTTATATCATGACAGCGTGTATTGACAAAAAAAGTCATGACATCTAATCAAAAACACCTTAGGTGTGAAAAAAGGTGCGACCAAAAAGTATTGAGTGTGCAACTTAAAGGAATGAAATCAAAATTGGCGGCTAAACTGGTGGCTACACTTATAGCATTGATAAGAATTTTACAGCAAATATTCATTCATTAGTTAGCTAGGCCACGTATTTTGTTTTACCCGCCACCATGCTCCAAGTTGAACAAACAACACGGCTTGGCTAACTAACGAATGAACATTAAAATTCTTATCAAAGCTGTAAGTGTAGCTATCAGTTTGGCCACCAATTTTGATTTCATTGCTTTAAGAAGCACACTCAATCCATTTTTTAGCCGCACCTTTTCTTTTCCATACCTAAAGGGTTTTCTATATATTTCGGGACTATAAGGGACTACAGTGTTCTAGAAATACTTATACAAACCCTGTAGTAATACTTCCTTACTCATACTCACAAAGTGTTCATGAAATATATAAAAAACAGAGTTAAACATTTTCTGTAAAATCTTCTAAAAGTTTCTGAAATTCTTATATAAACTCTGTAGTAATAGCATCACACTCTTTTAATGCAACCTTATGGTAGTAGTACCACACGTTTTAGTGGAACCCCTAGATGCTCCTAAAAACCTTCGAAGCTTGAATCACAACCTTGTGGGAGTAGTACCACAAATTTTAGTGGAACCCCTAGATGCTCCTAAAGAACCGTCATAGTTTGAATCACAACCTTGGGGTAGTAGTACCACACGTTTTAGTGGAACCCCTAGATGCTCCTGTAAAAACCTTTGAAACTTGAATCTTCCACTAAAACGTGTGGTACTACTCCCACAAGGTTGTTTTTTTCATAGATAGCACCTCTTCCGCTACTTGTCAAACTAGTGACGTGTCTTTAACAAATCGTACACGGCAAATCAAACTTTCCAGACGTTTTGTTTCGACAGAGAAAGAGTACTTTTATCAAAACGTAGATCATGTTATATATGACTAGAATGTTATTCTGTGATAAATAAAATAAAAATCAATAGGCAGAAGAATTTTATTATTTAGTATGTTGGCTGCCATAATTTCACAAAGTTATTAATTTTCAGGAATATCACTAAAGTCGTATGTACATAAGACTATTGAATGAGGAATTCAGTACTCCTTCCTCTCTCTCTCTTTTTTTTGCGATTGGATTGGAATTTATCCCGCACGTGTGTAAATCTATATAGGATTTATATTCCGAGTCTCCTTTACTTTCTGATTACATGATTAGAGAAAGTCCAAATTGAATTACAGAATTTATTATGCTACTGGAATTTCCGCTACAATTGGCCTTTGGGGACAGCTGATAAAAGATCAATAACTAAAGTCGATTCGAAGGTTTTTCAGGAGCATCTAGGGATTTCCTCTAAAGAAGTGGTACTACTACCACAAGGTTGTGATTCAAGTTTCAAAGGTTTTTACAGGAGCATCTTGGGGCTCACAGGGTAAGAATATATATATAAAAAAAAAAAAAGGCAAAGCCAACTACAAGTATGTTTAAAATTAATTATTATTTCCAAAAATGTTTATTCGTTTTTCATTGTTTCATTCAGAGTAAATCTGTTTATTGCATCTATTAAAACAAATTCGAAAACACTGAAAAACAATTTCAAGGTAAAGTTAATGCGATTGAAATTTTAAACTTATATATTTTTAGATCAGTTTCATCCTTATCATACTTACAGGTGCTCATTTTTTTTGAAAAATGCATTTTCGTACCCATTGTGAAAAAGGCCCGAACGTAGCCTAATGGTTTGCGTGCCGGGCTGTGTATCTGAAGATCCGAGGTTCGAT
>NW_013787324.1:0-647 GCF_000517525.1 Limulus polyphemus
ATGTTTACTGTAACTACTACTAAAGTTTATGTTATAGGAAGTATGTTTGCTGTAACTTCTACTAAAGTTTATGTTATAGGAAGTATGTTTACTGTAACTACTATTAAAGTTTAGGTTATAGGAAGTATGTTTACTGTAACTACTATAAAAGTTTAGGTTATAGGAAGTATGTTTACTGTAACTACTATTAAAGTTTAGGTTATAGGAAGTATGTTTACTGTAACTACTATTAAAGTTTAGGTTATAGGAAGTATGTTTACTGTAACTACTATTAAAGTTTAGGTTATAGGAAGTATGTTTATTGTAACTGCGATTTTGGTGCTGTGGTGAAAACCAAAGGGTTTTATTTGAACGTATTCACGGATACTTTAAATCACGACCTATATCTCCAAAATGTGACTTGTAAGATATAGATAGCTCCCGACGAAAAGCTGTAATAGCGAAATGTTGAGATGATAAAGTTATATTCTGGAGATACAGGTCCTGATTTTATTTACGTTCATAGAAATGTCTCATAATAAACTCCAGTTTGCGTTAAACAAAGTTTAGTATCATAGAATATTATTTAGAAAAAAATAAATTGTTAAAATAACGCTAAAATCGGGTTTCGATACCCGCTGGGCACAACGCAGATAGCCCATTGTGTA
>NW_013787325.1:0-632 GCF_000517525.1 Limulus polyphemus
TGTGTCCTGTCAATAAGAATAAACAGGATTTATCAATAATCTGTACTGTCAATAAGTAGACACAAGATTTAACGATACTGTGTCCTGTCAATAAGATGAAAAAGGATTTATCAATAATGTGTACTGTCAATAAGAAGACAGAAGATTTAACAATACTGAGTCCTGACAATAAGAAGATACAGGATTTATCAATACTGTGTACTGTCAATAAGAAGACACAAGATTTAAATATACTGTGTACTATCAATAAGAAGAGACAGGATTTAACAATACTGTGTCCTGTCAATAAGAAGACACAAGATTTAACGATACTGTGTACTATTATAACAAGTCATAAGATTTAATGATACTTTGAACTATCAATAACAAGCCACAAGATTTAACAATACTGTGTCCTGTCAATAAGAATAAACAGGATTTATCAATAATCTGTACTGTCAATAAGTAGACACAAGATTTAACGATACTGTGTCCTGTCAATAAGATGAAAAAGGATTTATCAATAATGTGTACTGTCAATAAGAAGACAGAAGATTTAACAATACTGAGTCCTGACAATAAGAAGATACAGGATTTATCAATACTGTGTACTGTCAATAAGAAGACACAAGATTTAAATATACTGTGTACTA
>NW_013787326.1:0-633 GCF_000517525.1 Limulus polyphemus
CAATAAAGAGTATTGGACGGAGACAGCTAAATGTTTGTCTGTAACATAACATAATATAGAGTACTGGATGAAGACAGCTAAACGTTTGTCTGTAATATAACATAATATAGAGTATTGGACGAAGTATTGGCTGTTCTCTTTCCTACAGGGAGACGTACTTCAATGATTCGGACATTGATAGGGTCAAGTGCGCGCACATTCAGTTTGGAGAAATAGCTCTGGTCGACACAACAAAGACTGTTGTCAAAGGCACAGTCACAGATTCTGATTGTCCTCGTGATCACGTGGTTACCGGTAAGCATGAACACTTATTTCTCAGTGTGTTCTAACATTTATTCGTGATTATTTTTTACCATGATGGAAGTATAGTACAGTTTTGAATATATTGTCTTTCTAAGCCTTCATCTTCTTATTTACCAATCGACGAGATACAGCTGTCAGTACGAATTTTACCCCCGAAAGGATTTTATTATTATTCTATGAACGCTTTTTTTACAAGCTGGCGAAGCGTGATATAATTTGTCATAAAACATTATGTTACTCCTATCATATTTGTCATAAGACATTATGTTACTCCTATCATATTTGTCATAAGACATTATGTTACTCCTATCATATTTGTCATAAGACATT
>NW_013787327.1:0-632 GCF_000517525.1 Limulus polyphemus
AGAGGATGCGACAGGTGGGTTGTTGCAGGAGAAGTTTGATTTTCTATTGATAGCTCTGTAACCAAACAAAATTGAAAAACTATAAAAATTATGGTTTGTCTGAGTAATGACGATTTTATATTGAATAATTTACATTGAATTTTGTAGTTATTGGAGAGGTGGTGAATAAAATAGAGAAGAGGAGATGCCTAGAGAAAATGTGTCACACTAGGGGAAATTCAGAAGTTTTAAAATATTGCCTTATAAAATTTTAAAGTGTGTATTAGACCAGTTATTTTGTTGTTGTTTTGACATAGTGATTTCCTATGTAAATCTGTCAAAGTAAACCTCAAAAATAAAAGTATACCTGTGTGAAAGTTGGTAATCCTCCAAAACAGTTATACTTGTGTGGGACTTACGGAACGACATATATTACAACAAACCTAAAAAAACAATTATACTTTTAAATGATAAATATTTGAATATTTTGTCTCATTTCAGTTTTTAAGGTAAGTTGGTCATCCACTTATTTTTCCTATTAAAATAACATTTTTTACACAGTTGAAAAAGGGTACATTATGTATTTATTGAACCACGGACTTTAATGTACTATCTAAGAAGAATCATTAGGTGTAGATAAGGATAGGTCAGAC
>NW_013787328.1:0-632 GCF_000517525.1 Limulus polyphemus
CGTTTCATAACCACAATATGACAATGTTTCTACGATTCATAACCACAATATGACAATATTTCTACGTTTCATAACCACAATATAACAATATTTCTTCGTTTCATAACCACAATATGACAACATTTCTGGAAAGTAAACCACTTATTTAAATAAAAAAAACAAAAAAAAACACTGAGAAATGTATTTTAAACTCTTGGTTCGTACACGGAAAACCATTACATGTCGTTTTACTTATTTTTCTAACGACATTGTTCATCGGGCAATTAAAAGTAGGTGATAAGTAACAAATTAAAACGTTTAAACGACTAGCCTGTATTGATCAGAGAGATGTATGTTCTGCTGCAGTTAAAACAGTCAACTTTAGCTACATTTTCCTCCGAAACCAATAAAGTACATGTTTATCGTCACTTTGTATGGCACTTTGTACCACATACTTATTACCACTTTGTATGGCACTTTGTACCACATGTTTATCGTCACTTTGTATGGCACTTTGTACCACATATTTATCACCACTTTGTGTGGCTCATTGTACCACATATTTATCGTCACTTGGTATGGCACTTTGTACCACATACTTATTACCACTTTGTATGGCACTTTGTACCACATATTTATCACCACTTTGTATG
>NW_013787329.1:0-633 GCF_000517525.1 Limulus polyphemus
GTATTGGAGGGCACTGAACTTCACCACCATACAAAGTATCTGCACAAATTTTGATGGTTTCTTTCAGGGGTACGTTAGTAAACAGGCTGCTGATGTCGAAGGAGCACAAAAACGATTGTTTAGGGTCAAGGCTAAGGTTCTGTATGGTTGTAGCAAAAGAAAAGGAGTCTTAAATACAATTTTCTGAAAAGAACATTAACACCTGTTCTAAAATTTCTGAAAGCCACTTTGCTAATTCATGTTGTGCAGAGCCAATCATAGAGAAAATCAGGCGTAATGGTACATCCTTTTTGTGGATTTTAGGAAGGCCATACATGCGGGGGACGTTGTGAGCCTAATTCAGTCATAAATATCATGTGGTAAGGAACCTTTCTTAACCAGTTCTAATAAGCGTTTTTGTAACTTGTTTTCAATTTTTGCCATGTTATCATTTTGTGAAACAGTGCCTAGCCTTTTGAATTTTGTTTCATCATTTAACATGTCACATATTTTAACAATGTAGTCAGTTTTATTCAAAATGATGGTTCCAGAACCTTTGTCAGATTTTGTGATAAGAATACTTTTGTTTGAGCATAGAGATTTTATAGCCTGAAAATGTTCTCAATGCATATAGAAGTCGGAAAGGTCGATTGG
>NW_013787330.1:0-631 GCF_000517525.1 Limulus polyphemus
TGTGTGTATAGGTAATGAGTAATTGAACTGCAGTCAGAGAGAGACGTATTGTTGAAGTTAACGTTCGTTATAGTGTTTGTTTTAGCGCGTATATTGAAATAAGTGTATCGTGAAGTTATATTCAGAAAGAATAAACCAGTTTTATTAAATAAGGACTTGTGTCGCTAAAGTTTCGTCGGAACGAAGTTACGGAAAGTTAATTAACAAACGGAGACGTAACAGGTGGAATACCTGCGCGTGAATCGAGACATACATTTTAGCATTAAAAGCTTACCAGTTAGCTATGGGTATGTGTTTTTAGTTTGAGGTATATTATATCTAGTCTCGCTTTTAGAGGTATTATTATTTTGAAGTGTGTTATTCCTGGGTTAGCTGTTTACAGGACTGTTGTTTTAAAGTGTGTTATTCCTGGGTTAGCTGTTTACAGGACTGTTGTTTTGAAGTGTGTTATTTCTGGGTTAGCTGTTTACAGGACTGTTGTTTTGAAGTGTGCTATTCCTGGGTTGGCTGTTTACAGGATTGTTGTTTTGAAGTGTTTTAGTTTCTAGTGTTTCTATTTCTGGAGTTTATGTGACCAAATAGTGGGATTTTACTATTTACACTCTTATAGAACAATTATGGCCTCAAAGTG
>NW_013787331.1:0-633 GCF_000517525.1 Limulus polyphemus
CCTACTGGTACTGAAGGCGTATTTTCCCTGGCAATTGTGCTCAACTCATTTTTATTTCAGGCATTACAAAATACATAATCACTGGCAAAATTCAGTAAAACTAAACTTTTCAACTAAAATCTTATTTGCGAGGATTAATATTTGTGCTGCTGTTATTGTATCTCAGTGTACACTCAGAAAAAATACAACTCCCTTGCTGTTTTAGAACTGGTATATTTTCTAGATATGTAAATGAGAATCTAGCAAGTGTAGAGCAGCATACTCTATAGAGTCCATTTAGCTAGACTATGGAAATGATTTTCATGAAATGTCAGACAATGTTTTGCATAAAAAAATTCACTCGATGGCTCAGAAAGCAAGGGTTACTATACCATTTCAGTTACTGATTTTCAAGCACATTATCAACTTAGCGTATGAATTAAATCAATGTGGTAATTACACAAATATAAAGCTTACATCACATTCTGGCCCGGCATGGCCAGGTGGTTACGGCACTCAATTCGCAATCTGAGGGTGGCGGGTTCGAATCCCCGTCACACCAAACATGCTCGCCCTTTCAGCCATGGGGGCATTATAATGTGATGGTCAATCCCACTATTTGTTGGTAAAAGAGTAGCCCAAGAGTTGGCGGTG
>NW_013787332.1:0-1033 GCF_000517525.1 Limulus polyphemus
TATATACTGAATAATACGCTTATAATAAAAAAGTATGTTGACTTTCTTACAACTACTACTACTTTCACCAACATGTAAAGCACAATATCGCTGTCAGTGTCACTGCGTTAGTCATATAATTCAGGCCTTCAGATTAAGCTTTGTCACTTTAAATTTAAGTTATTTATTACCTTATTTTATATGTTATATCTTCTACCTCTCTTTTTGTTACTCATTGAAACAAATTTTTAAATTTATTCTTTAAAATGACGGTTCAATTATATTAAAAAGTACTTACTAATTCCAACATCACTCCACTTCTTCAAAAACTCACCAACATCTGAATGATTCGTCTTTTCGCCAACGACTCTTTCGACCTAAGACTCTACTCTCGCGTCTTATTGGATGTCGAAACATGCTCGTTACACTCTAGGGCTGTAGGAGTACATTTAGTAATGGGAGGGGACAAAAAAATGTGTAATATTAAATATCATTGTGAAATATTTAATGCAATGATTAAGTTATTTGATAATAAATAACTCCTAATTTACCGTACTTTCTCTACGGCTTTTTTATATTTCTGAAAAATAAAAATGTTTAAAATATTTTTGACTGTTCTTCTTTGCTACAATAGGTTCAGAATACAAACAGTGACGTAATGATCTAGATATATCAACCAACATCCCGTGCGAATTCGGGTACTTTCGCAGTTTAAATATATTATCTGGATTTGTTAAAAACAAAAAATAAATAACAGTAGAATATACTTTACAGTTAACATCCGTGTAGTTTTTTCCCCAATTTTTCAAAAGACAATTATCGCAATTCTTCTACTAAACCTTTAAAATACTTAGATTAACAAAAATAAGGAGAGTATTACAACATATTGATTATGATAAAATATATTTTATATACAAATAACACGCCAAAAGAGTTGTAACACTGTCCATGGCCATGTGTTTTCATATAGCAAAGCCACAACGAACTATTTGGTGTGTACACCGAGGGTAAGGCCATATATATCTATGTTCAAGACACAAACTCTTCTACAGTT
>NW_013787333.1:0-633 GCF_000517525.1 Limulus polyphemus
AAGTGTATATAGTTTATGGATTTGAAAGATTAAGGTTAATCCCAAAATTTAAGACAGATTAAGAATAATCCTGAACTTTAAGACAGATTAAGGATAATCCCAAAATTTAAGACAGATTAAGGATAATCCCAAAATTTAAGACAGCTTAAGGATAATCCTGAACTTTAAGACAGATTAAGGATAATCCCAAAATTTAAGACAGATTAAGGATAATCCCAAAATTTAAGACAGCTTAAGGATAATCCTGAACTTTAAGACAGATTAAGGATAATCCCAAAATTTAAGACAGATTAAGGATAATCCCAAAATTTAAGGCAGATTAAGGAAAATCCTGAACTTTATAAGACAGATTAAGGATAATTCTGAACTTTATAAGAGAGACTAAGGGTAATTCCGAACGACAAATTAACAATAGTAAAATAACCCGTCTCCCAAATACAATAACAAGTAATTGCATATTTCGTATATGCAAGATTTAAAAGTCTTGGATTCGGGATTAAAAACGTTCACCCACAAAAAATAAAAGCTGCTATTCGAAACTAAAAGCGTGGCGATTGATTCGTAAACATTTTGTTTGAACAAGAAATTTAAAACCACACTAATGGAACAATACGAAATTTAAATGGAGAATTG
>NW_013787334.1:0-633 GCF_000517525.1 Limulus polyphemus
TAGGTGTAACTCTAGTTACCGATATTATAACCACCATATTCATCTTTAGCCTTACTTGGTACAACTACTCCACGAATACCTAGGTGTAACTCTAGTTACCTAATTTATAACCACCATACTCATCTTTAGCCTTACTTGGAACAATTACTCCACGAACACTTAGGTTTAACTTTGGTTACCGAATTTATAACCCCATACTCATCTTTAGCGTTATTTGGTACAACAACTCCACGAAAACCTAGGTGTAACTCTAGTTACCGAATTTATAACCACCATATTCATCTTTAGCCTTACTTGGTACAACTACTCCTTAAACACCGATGTGTAACTCTAGTTACCGAATTTGTAACCATACGCATCTTTAGCGTTAATTGTTACAACAACTCCACGAACACCAATGTGTAACTCTAGTTACCGAATTTATAACCATCATACTCATCTTTTTTTTACTTGGTACAACTACTCCATGAACACATATGTGTAACTCTAGTTACCGAATTTATAACCACCATACTCATCTTTAGCCTTACTTGGTACAACTACTCCACGAATACCTAGGTGTAACTCTAGTTACCTAATTTATAACCACCATACTCATACGTTAGCCTTACTTGGTATTACAACTCCACGAAC
>NW_013787335.1:0-1259 GCF_000517525.1 Limulus polyphemus
CATCAAGGTGAAATAACTCTTGAAAACATAACTTACACAAGAATAAAGTCCAAAGCTAGATATTTGCAGACTGTTCTCTTGAACACTTGGTGTGTCTAACACCTACCTTGTATCTTAACTTATACATCATTTTGTACTCGTAACGTAGATTTGACGTGAAGAACCAAGAACCATAATAGTTCCTGTACGTTTTAATCTTCGATTTAGTGCTAGGTTTCATAACTAATGTGTAAGGTTATTGTCGAAATCCACACCTGTAAAATTTTATAACATGAAATTAAGCGTCCCTATCTTTAAGGAAATATCAGTCGGGCATGAACTAATGGACAGAAGGTCCAAAGTTCGTGTCCCGATGCCGCTGAAAATGTTGTTTTGATCTCCCGGTGCATTAAAAGATTGTTAATCAAGCCCATAATTCCGTTCAAAGTCTTTGTGGCGGCTAGTACTGCTCACTGACTGCCTTTTCAGAGTTAGGAATTTCCCTTCCTTAACTTGGCGAGTTTCTGACCTGGTCGATTAGTTTAGATGGACATTAGGTGCCGTTCAAGTTAAAAACACAAATATCTTTGTGAAAATAGTTTGTAAACTCGAACTAGTCAGCTTTTATGTTATAGTACATAAGAACGGTTGTTGACGTGTTATATCTGAATGTTATAGTACATAACAACAGTTGTTGAAGTGTTATATCTGGATGTTATAGTACACAACAACAGTTGTTGAAGTGTTATATCTGGATGTTATAGTACATAAGAACGGTTGTTGGAGCGTTATACTTGGATGTTATAGTACATAAGAACGGTTGTTGAAGCGTTATACTTGGATGTTATAGTACATAAGAACGGTTGTTGAAGCGTTATACTTGGATGTTATAGTGCATAATAACGGTTGCTGAAGCGTTATACTTGGATGTTATAGTACATAAGAACAGTTGTTGGGGCGTTATGTTTGGATGTTATAGTACATAAGAACGGTTGTTGGAGCGTTATACTTGGATGTTATAGTACATAAGAACGGTTGTTGAAGCGTTATATCTGGATGTTATAGTACATAAGAACGGTTGTTGAAGCGTTATACTTGGATGTTATAGTACATAAGAACGGTTGTTGAAGCGTTATATCTGGATGTTATAGTACATAAGAACGATTGTTGAAGCGTTATATCTGGATGTTATAGTACATAAGAACGGTTGTTGAAGCGTTATATCTGGATGTAATAACGCATAAGAACAGTTATTGGAGCGTTATGTCTGGATGTTATAA
>NW_013787336.1:0-533 GCF_000517525.1 Limulus polyphemus
TCAATTCGGTAACTAGAGTTACACCTAAGTGTTCGAGGTGTAGTTGTACCATGTAAGGTTAAAGATGAGTATGGTGGTTATAAGATCGGTAACTAGAGTTACACTTAGGTGTTCGTGGAGTTGTTGTACTAAATAATTCTAAATATGAGTATGGTGGTTATAGATTCGGTAACTAGAGTTACACCTAGGGTGTTCGTGGAGTTGTTGTACCAAATAACGCTAAAAACGAGTATGGTGGTTATAAATTCGGTAACTAGAGTTACACCTAGGTGTTCGTGGATTTCTTGTATCAAAAAACGCTAAAGATGAGAATGGTGGTTATAAATTCGGGCTAACTATAGTTACACCTAGGTGTTCATGGAGTAGTTGTACCAAGTAAGGCTAAAGATGAGTATGGTGGTTATCAATTCGGTAACTAGAGTTACACATAAGTGTTCGAGCAGTAGTTGTACCAAGTAAGGCTAAAGATGAGTATGGTGGTTATAATTTCTGTAACTAGAGTTACACCTAAGTGTTCGAGGTGTAGTTGTACC
>NW_013787337.1:0-633 GCF_000517525.1 Limulus polyphemus
TATCGAAAAATAATTATTTCAACATTGTATGGTATTGAATACGAATGCATTAAGCCGAGTTAATTGTACAGAAAAACGAGGTTCTATGACTCTTGTACCCTCTGACCCTATGACTTTTGTACCCTCTGTCTGCTTAATGATACGAGAAAATATCTCCAGCTCCATCGCAATGGATTGTTGGATCCAAGGGATATTCCTCTTAATCATAGCCTTCGCTTTGAGGATATGAGTCTTGCTCCTAAAGTTGTGATTTCTGTTTCAGAGAGGTTGCTATCCTGAACGCTCTGTGGTACGAGTTTCTCTACTTACACCAATAGTACTGACAACAACCTTATTCGAAATGTTTTCTCCTTTTGCTCTACATCGTTTAATTATTTCGCTATAAAATATCCTTCCTCGTTACGTTCATTGTTTTGTGTACCATAAATATGCGACACATAATTTTCTGTTCTTGTTATGATTCATTTATAGAGAAAACTGAATGTGATAGTGGGAAGCAAGTTGACTGGTCAAAGGAGTCTGTGTGGGATGATAAGACCTGGAAGTTCTGTGTCTTCGGTATATGCATGAACAGGAAAGTTAGTATCAGTAAAGCTAGAATGCAAGTTCTTACAAATGTTACACTTATAATCG
>NW_013787338.1:0-1512 GCF_000517525.1 Limulus polyphemus
GCCCAACAAATGGTAATTTAATAATACCCATATAAAACCTTGTTTATTTTTACATACGCACACGGTTACTAACATATAAGTAGTACATAAACGGGGCATATAGGATTGTATTTGTATTTATACACACGTATACTAATGTTGTAACTGACTAAAACAATCAGCCTTTAAAACCAGGATGAACAAAAAAAACTAATCTATTAAACTTTGACAGCCATAGATATCCAAAATAAAACTTTCAAACAGATGGAACACAAAGGTTATCACTTACCAAAACCACAGTTAACAAATATGTGCCGTGACCAAGACTTGATACTAACGGTAATGAACAATGTAACATAAATATTAATATTATTAATTATTTCAATAAATAAATGAATCAAGAAAACGAACCAGAAGAAGAAAAAAACTAATTAAAAAACAAACAATAAACGATACTCTTAATTTAAAATAATTTCAAGATCAATAACAATATAAAGTAAGAATCAGCAATGATTCGTTTAAATTATACCTCGTGAAATAACTTGATATAAGCTTAAAGCAGAGTATTTCTTTAGTGGTTAGCTCACGAAGCTGCATCTCATGCGACAAGCTAATTTACATAATCTTTCAAAACTGTAATAACTGTACGTCATTTTCTAGGAGAAACTCGTGTCAGTTTCATAGTTCAACGTGCTCTAAAACAATCAGTCGCTACAATGAAGGTCGAAAAAAATAAACGAATTTATTAAACTTTGACAACCACAAAAATCCAACATAAAATTTTCAAACCGTTCGAATATAAAGTTTATCACTTATCAAACACACAGTTAATAAATACGTGTCTGGCCAAGACTTAATACTAACGGTAATGAACAACATTACATCAATATATCCATATCAATAGTTATTTCAATATATCCAGGAATCAGGAAAATAACCAGAAGAGAGAAAACCAAATTCCAAAAAATCAATATATTGTGAATTAAAACAACTTCAAGATTAATAACAATAGTAACAGTCATCAACAATACGTTTTAACTATATCTCGTGAAAAAACTCGTTTAAACTTAAGGAAGGTTTTTATTCAGTCGTTAGATCACGAGGTTACATCTTATGTGACCACCTAATTTACATAATATTTCACAACATTAATACCTGTATGTCATCGCTAAGGGAAGCTCGTGTCAGTTTCATAATAAATATATACTGAAATTCAACGTGCTCTAGCTAGAAGGTAAATTAGCAGTTTAATATAACTAAATCTTCATAGTTGAATTAAACGATAGTAGGAATAATAAACGAACTGTAATCTAAACCATAACAAAACAAAAGTAGAATCTACAATCTTACAACAGACATAAGCTACGTAAACAGTTTGCCTGCAAAGTAAATCACAGAACAGGTAGAGATATATGAATAAAAAATCCAGCTCGTAAAAAATCATATGTTCTGTCGCTCATGACTCTTTGTATCTCACAAATGGTGTTTTAGTGTTAATTGAACATTAATGTGACTTTAGTTATTTACAGGTGT
>NW_013787339.1:0-632 GCF_000517525.1 Limulus polyphemus
TTGGTAATATTCTTCCTACACTGGCTCCTCAAATGTCTGTGCTTTCCACAGTTCCAACAACCTTTCTGGATACCAGTCTTTCCTGCTGTGGCATTTCCCCTGTGTTGAAGTTTCCAACATTGAGCTCTCTTGTGTCCAGGTTTATTACAGTGCCAGCAAAGTCCCTCAAACCTCTCTGAAAGCTGACCTTTTCTGGCCTTGAATCCAGATGACTGTACCAACCTCGGTACCTCTGTGCTGGACTTAATGTAGGATTCAAATTCGAGAGCTCTGGCCATTGCATCCTGCATGGTAGAGGGGTGTGCTTGCTTCACTTGTATCTTAAGTTGCGGACTGTCCAAGGCATCTACGAACTGATCCCTCAGCAACAACTTGAGGAGATCGGGTGGTGCAGTTGGGTAGGCTTTGTGTGCCATGCTTTCAAGTCTTGTGCCAGCTCTTGCAGGCTCTCCCCTTTAGCACGGACTATCGTCCTAAACCTAGCCCTGTAGACTTCTGACTGATTTTGGGTTCCGTACCTGAGTTCTAGAGCCGCTACCAGTGCTCTATAGTTGTGTCTGTCAGCTGCTGACAACTGTCCAAGTATTTCCAGCGGTTGTCCCTTCAAGCTCGTTGCCAGATATACTGCTATC
>NW_013787340.1:0-633 GCF_000517525.1 Limulus polyphemus
GAAATTCAAACAAAACCGAACTTCGTGGGAGACGTTATTGGGATTACGGTTAAAAACTTTGTTTATTTGATTTTAGTACTTCTTTTTACTTCTTATAGTAAAGTACATCATAATGTTCGTTTCGCACATGTGGCCAAAGCTACACAAATGCTACTACGTTAACCGTCTCTAATTTTGAACTGATCAACTAAAAGCAGCTAGTCAACAGCATCCTTCGCCAAATCCTGGGCTACTGCAAGCAAACAGTTGGGATTTGACAGTCACTTTTATAACTCACCTATGGCTTCAAAATACGGAGAAGTATTTTGCGATAAAGGAGTGAGATGTATTCACTGTCCCTTAAGCTACCATTTAGGTTACGCCTGGTCCACATTATAATCACTTGCGTATTTGAAAAAAATATTAAAAATGCACAAAAGCAACGATTTAAATACATATATAATAGTAAAAACTATTCAGTTATATTAGGTCGCGTTTTGGAACCCTTTCATTAACCACCCTCCAAAAAAACGTACATCACGTATAATAGTTAAACGAACCGTCTAAACGTCACGTCAGTGTAGCCTATATAATGTGTGAAGTCTAGTATACTCCCCCTGCCACCATATTCTCCAGGTATGGCACCATCAGATT
>NW_013787341.1:0-631 GCF_000517525.1 Limulus polyphemus
TAAATCTTGTCTTCTTATTGATAGTACATAGGATTGTTAAATCTAGTGTCTTCTTATTGACAGTACACAGTATTGTTAAATCTCGTGTCTTCTTATCGATAGTACACAGTATCGTTAAATCTTATGGCTTGTTACTGATAGTACACAGTATCGTTAAATCTTGTGTCTTCTTATTGACAGTACACAACATTGTTAAAACTTGTGTCTTTTTATTGACAATACACAGTATCGTTAAATCTTGTATCTTGTTATTGATAGTACACAGTATTGTTAAATCTTGTCTTCTTTTTGATAGTACATAGTATTGATAAATCTTGTGTCTTCTTATTGACAGTACACAGTATTGTTAAATCTTGTGTCTTCTTATTGACAGTACACAGTATTGTTAAATATTTTGTCTTCTTATTGACAGTACACAGTTTCGTTAAATCTTGTGATTGTTATTGATAGTACACAGTATCGTTGAATCTCTTGGCTTGTTATTGATAGTACACAGTATCGTTAAATCATGTGTCTTCTTATTGACAGTACACAGCATTGTTAAATATTTTGTCTTCTTATTGACAGTACACAGTTTCGTTAAAATCTTGTGGCTTGTTATTGATAGTACACAGTATCGTTAAAATCTTAT
>NW_013787342.1:0-632 GCF_000517525.1 Limulus polyphemus
GTTTGGTGTGACGGGGATTCGAACCCGCGACCCGCAGATTGCGAGTCGAGCGCCCTAACCACCTTATATGAAACTGAAAATAGTCCTAAAAACACAACAAAGTACGTGTTTTTATTGTGAAATTATAAGGTTTATTGTTCTTTTGTTTAAGTCTTCTCTAAATGTAATAGCCGAGTAGCTGAACCGAGGTACTGTGACTTGTGAATTTAACGGCAGGTCAACTGGATGGCAGGTATAACAGGCTGATTAATGAGCGACAATTAACTGTAAGTTCAACGAACCAATACCTACAGTGTTTGTTTGTTGTTAAGCACAAAGCAACACAAAGGACTATCTGTGCAGTGCCCAACACTGGTATCGAAGCACGGTTTTTAGCATTATAAGACTTCGGACTTAACGATGAACCACGGGAGGGCTTTCACTACCATGTCTCGCCCATAAAAGTTCTAATATTTTATTGTAATGTACTATTGTGATTATTGTAATGTACTATTGTGATTATTGTAATGGAGACATAACTAAATGTTTATGTGGTATATTCTTGTTCGGCAAATCCACAGCTAATTATGAACAATATTCTTGTTCGGCAAATCCACAGCTAATTATAAACAATATTCTTGTTCGGCAAATCC
>NW_013787343.1:0-633 GCF_000517525.1 Limulus polyphemus
AAAGATGTAAGAGCTATTACAATATAAATTAAAGACAAGAACAGTCCCGAGAGATGTAAGCGCTATTACAATATAAATTAAAGACAATAAAAAGTCCCGAGAGATGTAAGAGCTACTACAATATAAATTAAATACGATAAACAGTCCCGAGAAATGTAAAAGCCATAATAATATAAATTAAAAACAATAACAGTCCCGAGAGATGTAAAACCTATAACAATATAATTTAAATACAATAATAGTCCCGAGAGATGTAAGAGCAATTACAGTATAAATTAAAGACAAGAACAGTTTCATGATATGTAAGAGCTATTACAATATAAATTAAAGCGATAACAGTCTCGAGAGATATAAGAGCTATTACCATATAAATTAAAGACCATAACAGTCCCGAGAGAGATATAAGAGCTATTACAATATAAATTAATACAATAAACAGTCCCGACAGATGTAAGAGATACTACAATATATATTAAAGACAAGAAAAGTCCCCAGAGATGTAAGAGCTATTACAATATAAATTAAAGAGAAGAACAGTTTCCAGAGAGATGTAAGACCTATTACATTATAAATTAAAGAGAAGAACAGTTTCCTGAGAGATGTAAGAGCTATTAAAATATAAACGAAAGACAA
>NW_013787344.1:0-629 GCF_000517525.1 Limulus polyphemus
TTCTCCTTGTGTAAAAGACAGTAAATGATCCTTTAATGTGTATTTAATTCACTTTGAAATTTAGTAATGTTTTCCATTTGTACTTCTTGACACTGTTGTTGACTTCCCTGTAGTTGCTGCTGACTTTCCCACAACTGTTGGACACTTTCTTCCTGTTTCCTTTCTTGTTCCCATTGCCACTGCTGTAGTCTCTCTCCTTGTTTATTTTCTTTCTCCTCCAACCACTGCTGTAGCCTCTCTTCTTGTTTCTTTTCTTTTTCCTCCGACAACTGCTGTAATCTCTTTTCTTGTTTATTTTGCTGTTCGAGCTGCCACTGTTGCAAGTTTTCTTGCCATTGCTGTTGTCTCTTTTATTGTTTATATTCTCGTTCTTCTTGTTTCTTTTGCTGTTCGAGCTGCCACTGTTGCAAGTTTTGTTGCCACTGCTATTGTCTCTTTTCATGTTTATTTTCTCGTTCTTTTTGCTGTTCTTGTATTGCTGTCATCAAATCTGCTAAGTTGTAGTTTGATTTGCCACTTCTCGTTTTCATCTTCGTCATTTTTTTTATCCCTACTTCTGACACCAATTTTTTACGATCTGCTTGTTTGATAAGTTCCGGTAATAATTCTTTCCGAGTGACTTCAGCAAT
>NW_013787345.1:0-634 GCF_000517525.1 Limulus polyphemus
AACACGATATAACCTAATTTATATAAAAATGGAGAAACACAAGTCGTAACTTTCAACTATTCATTCAGTCTTAGAATAAAGTTCAGTAAGAGTCACTCCAGAACATATTTGATGTATTCTTAACGATAGTAGCGAGTTTCTTTTAATTGTGTTCGAAATATACTAACGGGTACAAGCTTCTCGCTGTATCTTCATGTTTTTCAACGTTGGATATTGCCTTCTGTATAACATTTCTAGATATTTCTGTTCGTTCACCTAGGGTTCCAGGTAATGTTAGATATTTTGTTTACAAAAAGTCCTTTTTTGACCCCTTATAAACTATCAAATAGTCTGCATACAGTGTATGAATGAGCCAGTGGCCAGAACTTTCCACTAATACGAAAGAAAAACATACCATCAATAATAGTTTAATACTTATATAAATAAATAGAAAAAGGAACGGAAGAAAAACGTGTATAAAACATAGAATAACAACAAAAACACTTCATCGCTATATCAGGTGAGAAAAGTCATTGAAACTCATGACAAAGTCTTTATTCAGAACACTAAATTAAAAATTTTACAACTTTAATATCTGCAAGTCACCGGTAATGGAAACTGGTGTCAGTCTCATAACTTATAGAAACTTTAAAAT
>NW_013787346.1:0-633 GCF_000517525.1 Limulus polyphemus
AAAGATACTAGTTATTGGGAACTATTTAATCCACTCGGACTTAAAAAACAAATGGAGATGTATTGTAAATATATGAGTTAATTAACATATTGACTTCAGACTGAAGACAAGAGTGGGTCATAGAACGATACCAGCTATTGGGTACTAATTAATCCACTCAGACTTAAGGAAACACATGTAGATATGTTGTAAATATATGAGTAATTTAACACATTGAATGCAGACCAATGTCAACAGTGGGTCATAGAACGATATTAGCTATTGGGTCCTATTTAATCCAGTCGGACTTAAAAAAACACAGGTAGATTTGTTGTAAATAGATGAATTAATTAACACATTGACTGCAGACAAAGATCAACAGTGGGCCATAGAACGATACTAGTTATTTGGTCCTAACTAATCCACTCGGACTTAAGGAAACACATGTAGATATTTTGTAAATAAATGAGTTAATTAACACATTGACTGCTGACTAAAGTCAAATCTGGTTCATAGAACGATACTAGTTATTGGGACCTATTTATTCCATCGAACTTAAAAAACAATTGTAGATACGTTGTAAATATATGAGTTAATTAACACATTGACTGTAGACTGAAGTCAAGAGTGGGTGAGAGAACGATACTAGCTATT
>NW_013787347.1:0-630 GCF_000517525.1 Limulus polyphemus
GGTTAATGTATCCTCCTTGTGTGAAAGACAATAAATCATCCTTTAATGTATCTAATTCGCTTTCAAATTTACTAATGTTTTCCATTTGTACTTCTTGTTTCCTTTCTTGTTCCAGTTGCCACTGCTGTAGTCTCTCTTCTTGTTTATGTTCTTTCTCCTCCAATAGCTGTTGTAATCTCCCTTCTTGTTTATTTTGTTGTTCGAGTTGCCACTGTTGCAGGTTTATTTTGCAACTGCTGTTGCCTCTCTTCTTGTTTATTTTCTTTTTCCTCTAACCACTGCTGTAATCTCTCTTCTTGTTTCTTTTATTTTTTCTCCAACCACTGCTGTAATTTCTCTTCTTGTTTCTTTTCTTTTTCCTCCAACTGCAGCTGTAATTTCTCTTCTCGTTCTTCTTGTTTCTTTTCTTTTTCCTCCAACAACTGCTGTAATCTCTCTTCTTGTTTCTTTTCTCGTTCTTCTTGTTTCTTTTGCTGCTCTTGTATTGCTGCCATCAGATCTACTAAGCTGTAGTTTGATTTGCCGCTTTTCGCTTCCGTTTTTTTATCTCACTCTCTGACACCAATTTGTTACGCCTCCGTTCGTTAGTTAATTTTCGTAAAATTCTTTCCGAAGAAACTTTAGCGATAC
>NW_013787348.1:0-633 GCF_000517525.1 Limulus polyphemus
GAATTTGTCCTTAGTTCTTCCCAAACGTCATTTTATCAAAGTTAACTACACGCTTCCTCAGTAGTAAGTAGTCCAACCCTAATATGCATGGGTCTTCAATGTCAGCCAAGTATACTTTGTGTCTGTCCTTTATGCCCATGTGCTCAATAGTTACCCACACTGCTCCCCACAACTTTGTATAATGTACTGTCACACCACAGAGCATATGTATGGCTTCTGGTACTCCTTTGTAATCTAGCACCTTGATACTCACAAGGGTTTGCTGAGAATCTATGACAAAGTTGCACTTTTGGCCATCCAGCTTTCCTGTCACATAGACACTATGTGTGGTTGCCATTTTACACTTAGCTGTTGGGACTTTCACGGTAGTATTCTTCTTACTCTGGCTCCTCATATGTCTTTGCTCTTCACAGTACCAACAACCTTTCTGGGTAGCAGCCTTTCCTGCCATGACATCTTCTCTGTTTTGAAGTTGACGGCATAGAGTTCTCTTGTGCCCAGGTTTGTTGCAGTGCCAGCAAAGCCCCCCCAAACTTCTCCAAAAGCTGCCCTCTTTTGGCCTTGAATCCCGAAGACTGTACCAAACTTGATACCTCTGTGCTGGACTTAACATAGGATTCAAATTCAAGAGCT
>NW_013787349.1:0-632 GCF_000517525.1 Limulus polyphemus
CAACTGTGAGAATGTCATAGCTTCCCTGTATTATTGGGATGAATGTATTTAGCCTGTTTTGCAACCAACATATGGGTTTTATTGTTGTCACTACTGAGTTTGAACCATTTGCAAATTATCAGAATAAACTATATATATATATCAGTTAGACTGTTTTAATTCTAACGCAATAACAACAGAAGTGTGGGTCTTACTACAAAGCAAAGATTGTAAGAAGGAAAAATATAAAATTATTTTGTGGTACTGGTACTAGTAGTATTACGTACAAATCACACAAGTTTATCATTCTAAATACTGAATCATATTATTATTATGAACTAAATATAAAATTATGCTAAATTATTGAGCTTAAAACTACAAATTTAAATTCAAATGAATATAAAAAATCACAAACTCTTTCAGTTCAAAGTCCTAAGTCTAATTCATGTAAAGACTTTGCACTCGCCACTCAGTAACTCTTAACCCTAACAATCGTGGCTCAACTTCTTTCCTAAAAAATATATCTATTTTGAATTAATTTTTCAATATAATGATTAATATAAACAGATATACCATGCAGCATGACTTAAGCTACTATGTAAAAATATAAAAGTCACGTAAATCCCATGCAGTTTTTCCAGAAGCAACTTTTC
>NW_013787350.1:0-1643 GCF_000517525.1 Limulus polyphemus
GTTTTTTATTGACAATTCACAGTATCGTTAAATCTTATGTCTTCTTATTGAAAGTACACAGTATCGTTAAATTTTGTGTCTTCTTATTGACTGTACACATAATTGTTAAATCTTGTGTCTTCTTACTGAGAGTACACAGTATTGTTAAATCTTGCGTCTTCTTATTGACAGTACACAGTATCGTTAAATCTTGTGTCTTCTTATTGAGAGTACACAGTATTGTTAAATCTTGTGTCTTCTTATTGACAGTACACAGTATGGTTTGATCTTGTGTCTTCTTATTGAAAGTACACAGTATTTCTCAATCTTGTGTCTTCTTATTGACAGTACACAGTATCGTTAAATCTTGTGTCTTCTTATTGACAGTACACAGTATTGTTAAATCTTGTGTCT
This sequence comes from Limulus polyphemus, assembly GCF_000517525.1. NCBI lineage: Eukaryota > Metazoa > Arthropoda > Merostomata > Xiphosura > Limulidae > Limulus > Limulus polyphemus. The sequence goes on from NW_013787350.1 coordinate 394, forward strand.
TCTTATTGATAGTACACAGTATGGTTTGATCTTGTGTTTTCTTATTGAAAGTACACAGTATTGTTAAATCTTGTGTCTTCTTATTGACAGTACACAGTATCGTTAAATCTTGTGTCTTCTTTTTGACAGTACACATTACTGTTAAATCTTGTGTTTTATTACTGACAGTACACATTATCTTTGATTATTGTGTCTTATTTATGAGAGTACACAGTATTGTTAAATCTTGTGTGTTCTTATTGATAGTACACAGTATTTGTAAATCTTGTGTCTTCTTATTGACAGTACACAGTATTGTTAAATCTTGTGTCTTCTTATTGACAGTATGTGTCTTCTTATTGACAGTACAGAATATAGTTAAATCTTGTGTCCTCTTATTGACAGTACACAGTATTGATAAATCGTGTGTCTTCTTATTGACAGTACACAGTATCTTTAAATCTTGTGTCTTCTTATTGAAAGTACCTAGTATTGTTAAATCTTGCATTATTGACAGGACATATTATTGTTAAATCTTGTCTTTTCTTACTGACAGTACACATTATCGTTGAATATTGTGACTTCTTATTGACAGTACACAGTATTGTTAAATCTTTTGTGTTCTTATTGACGGTACACAGTATTTATAATAATATGTCCTGTGAATAAGAAGACACAAGATTTAACAATTCTGTGTTCTGTCAATAAGAAGACACAAGATTTAATAAGAAGACACAAGATTGACAGGACATATTATTGTTAAATCTTGTGTTTTCTTACTGACAGTACACAGTATCGTTAAATCTTGTGTCTTCTTATTGAAAGTATACAGTATCGTTAAATCTTGTGTCTTCTTATTGACAGTACAAAGTATTGTCAAATCTTGTGTCTTCTTATTGGCAGTATGCAGTATCGTTAAATCTTGTGTCTTCTTATTGAGAGTACACAGTATCGTTAAATCTTGTGTCTTTTTATAGATAGTACACAGTATTGCTAAATCTTGTGTCTTCCTATTGAGAGTACACAGTATTGTTAAATCTTGTGTCTTCTTTTTACAGTACACAGTATAGTTAAATCTTGTGTCTTCTTATTGACAGTACACAGTATCGTTAAATCTTGTGTCTTCTTATTGACAGTACACAGTATCGTTAAATCTTTTGTCTTCTTATTGACAGGAAACATTATCGTTGAATATTGTGTCTTCTTATTGACAGTACACAGTATCGTTAAATCTTGTGTCCTCTTATTGAGAGTACACACTATCGTTAAAT
>NW_013787351.1:0-633 GCF_000517525.1 Limulus polyphemus
AGTTATTACATTACATACGCATCCAGCAACAATAACACAAGTTATTACATTACATACACATCCAGCAACAGTAACACACGTTATTACATTACATGCACATCCAGCAACGGTAACACAAGTTATTACATTACATACACATCCAGCAACAGTAACATAAGTTATTACATCCACATCCAGCAACAGTAACACACGTTATTACATCCACATCCAGCAACAGTAGCACAAGTTATTACATTACATACACATCCAGCAACAGTAACACAAGTTAAGATAACAATCACGTTATTACATACACTTCCACCAACAGTAACACACAAGCCACACCAACACATCCACCTACAGTAACACACAAGTAACACCAACACTTCCACCTACAGTAACACACAATCCACACCAACACTTCCACCTACAGTAACACACAATCCACACCAACACTTCCACCTACAGTAACACACAAGTAACACCAACACTTCCACCTACAGTAACACACAATCCACAACAACACTTCCACCTACAGTAACACACAAGTAACACCAACACTTCCACCTACAGTAACACACAAGCCACAACAACATATCCACCTTCAGTAACACACAAGCCACACCAACACTTCCACCTACAGTAACACACAAG
>NW_013787352.1:0-572 GCF_000517525.1 Limulus polyphemus
AGCTACTGATATTCCACTTTATCTGTTGATCAAGTCTGTGGTCTGTGAATATCATAACACAGCTACTGATATTCCACTTTATCTGTTGATCAAGTCTGTGGTCTGTGAATATCATAAACACAGTGACTGATATTCCACCTTATCTGTTGATCAAGTCTGTGATCTGTGAATATCATAAACACAGCTACTGATATTCCACCTTATCTGTTGATCAAATCTGTGGTCTGTGAATATCATAAACACAGCTACTGATATTCCACTTTATCTGTTGATCAAGTCTGTGGTCTGTGAATATAATAAACACAGCTACTGATATTCCACGTTATCTCTTGATCAAGTCTGTGGTCTGTGAATATCATAAACACAGCTACTGATATTCCACCTTATCTCTTGATCAAGTCTGTGGTCTGTGAATATAATAACACAGCTACTGATTGATATTCCACCTTATCTCTTGATCAAGTCTGTGGTCCTAATAAAATGTAACATTATCTACACGTGTACATATTAAGAAAATATACACATTGGTACACAGTAATAAAATGTGTACCCTGTAGATGTATGCCCTAACT
>NW_013787353.1:0-631 GCF_000517525.1 Limulus polyphemus
TTAAGAACGTAGTTGTTAGTTTGATAATTTATTATCATAAGTAAAAACGTAGCTGTTAGTTTGATAATTTATTATCATAATTAAGAACGTAGCCATGTAGATATAGAATGTTGTAAATTGAGACATACTTAGTAACCATGTAGATGTAGAATGTTGTAAATTGAGACATACTTAGTAACCATGTAGATATAGAATGTTGTAAATTGAGACGTACTTAGTAACCATGTAGATATAGAATGTTGTAAATTGAGACATACTTAGTAACCATGTAGATGTAGAATGTTGTAAATTGAGACATACTTAGTAACCATGTAGATATAGAATGTTGTAAATTGAGACGTACTTAGTAACCATGTAGATATAGAATGTTGTAAATTGAGACGTACTTAGTAACCATGTAGATATAGAATGTTGTAAATTGAGACGTACTTAGTAACCATGTAGATATAGAATGTTGTAAATTGAGACGTACTTAGTAACCATGTAGATATATAGCTAAACCAACGGGAAACAACTTAGTGATTAGCTAAGTAAGGCGATGAGATTATATTGTTTCGTATGACAAAAAAATGGTCAATAGGTATGTGGTGAAAATGTACTTTTAATAATATTTTATGTTTTCATCTAACCT
>NW_013787354.1:0-837 GCF_000517525.1 Limulus polyphemus
GTACATCTTAACATTTACTCAACAGCCAATATAAGACTTATGATCCTTCAGGGCGGCGAGAGATCTATAGATCTGATGCCTAGACTTAGATGTGGGGGAAACGGGAACACCTAGAGAAAACCCACTTTCGCTGATCCGATGCTTAGACTTAGATGAGGGGGAAACGGGAACACCTAGAGAAAACCCACTTTCGCTGGTCAAGCACCGAATAATCTACTGGACTAATGCCCGATTAAACATTAGTTTTTATAGCAACGTGATGAAGGGGGGGGGGGAAGGAGTGGTCTGCAAGGTGGGAAAATACTATGCTTAAGACTTCATCTTAGTGAATATACGACTGAAGGAGGTGGGTGGATCTGGGAGTGGTCGATCCCAGAGCGAGTCTATATAATATAACCATTACTATATATACAGCTCAACTGGAAAATTAAAATTGCTGTGAAATATGTGATATTTAATCCGAAGATGAAATTTCGTTTCTTTGAAATTCGTTATATGCATAGTTAACAGGTATAAATGTAAATAATGGGTGCTAAATGATAACTTTATGTCACCTAGGTAATGGCTTTTCATTTTTTACGTCTGTGTTCGTTTCTTAATTTTCCGTAGAAATTCTTTCCCAAAAAAACTTCAGCGAAAGAAGTTCTTTCTTAAATAAAACTAGTTTATTCTTTCTCAATACAACTTTGCAATACACTTAATTTCTACAATTACTTGAACTTAAACACACGCTATAATTCACAACGAACGATTCACGCCGTTTACTTACTACTGCGATTGGCTCAATTGTCCGTCTCTATCTCTGCCTGTCTGCAATTCAATTCCGATTCATTGTCT
>NW_013787355.1:0-633 GCF_000517525.1 Limulus polyphemus
ATAGTGGCCTCGCCCTGCTCTTTTCATTTTTGGAAAGACGTGTTTACATACTGATAGATAATATATAATTTAATAAAAACAAATTTATGCCGAGCATAAAAAAACAGTACGACATATATTGTCTGGCAAGGAAACGTGTGAGTATACAAGATGACTTCTTTACAAAGATTGAAATAATTCATAAATTGAAAATTTAAGTATTATAAGAAATATGAGGATCATGGTAATATGAAAAAGCTTTAAATTGCTGACATTTCAAAATTTTTTTAATCCATTATCAATGTAAAAAACTTAAAAAATTATTAACAATTTTATAGGTATGAAAAACAACATACGCTTTTAAGTAAGTTGTTAATATGGAGCAAAGTTTATAAAGGATATTTTAAAATGATTAATATGTTTACATTTTACAATATAGATTGGAAGAAACTAGAAACTAAACTTTTATTTAATTAAATAATGCACCAAAGAACATAGACTAATGACATGCAAAAAAGTAGACAATTTCTCCTAACTCTCTATGTGACAAGAGTCATTAGAAATTCATCCAAGCTAGTCGTTAACTTTCCCATGGGAATGGACCGTGTATTATAAGTGAAATTGATGCTTATCTGTTCAGAACACAATACGTCA
>NW_013787356.1:0-633 GCF_000517525.1 Limulus polyphemus
ATTCACTTTTCGGACTGTGGATCGTGAGAGCCTGCGATATGCGCACTTTTAATCTTATATATATTGCGAACCGTGGTGTCTGTCCGAGTTTTCGTCTGTTTCCCATTTGAAAAGCTGCGCACGCAGGCAAAGCTCAACATTCACTTTTCAAATGACGGGAGAATAGGCATGAATAATGTTGATGCCAAATTTTATTTCGCAAGCAGAATATTCTACACTAAATTGTTAGGAATTAATCACACTGTCGTTCACACTTCAAAATGTGACGTCATTTAAAGAATAAAAATGTAGATTTATCGTATGTTATTATTGAGCTGCTCTTAGCATGACTGAAATGCTCAACAATTACTTTTTTGCGATGGGCGGTATATGTATCTCAGAGCTTTAGTTCTGAGTGAAACCAAGAGTGCAACACAATTAATCTTTTTAAAGTCCAGGAAATAATTTTAAACTGATAGATTAACTTAAATTTTTCCAGTCAAAACAACCTGTTCGGCATCCTTGCTGTTAATGATACTTCTGGTCGTAATCCCACTAATATCACACGGAATTTAGGTATGTCTTAAATCCACATACAAAATTAACAATGTAAAATATTCTTAATAAGTGTAAAAATTAATAATACCGTATTTT
>NW_013787357.1:0-633 GCF_000517525.1 Limulus polyphemus
CCTTCCTACCAGCCAAGCCTTTTTTTAAAATGGTCTATTATACCTAATGTATACTAACCTTTTCGTTTCAGCTTCCACCGGGCACGGGCAGGTCAGGGCATTCTTTTCGGCGCCCTATGATACCAACCCCTATTTCACTCACACATTTGCAAAAGTTACTAAATTAAAGTACTGTAAAGTCTTTAATGATTTCAAAACTTGTAACAAAACCCTAGAAATTTATTCTGATTTTATCGGACTTTTAATCATAACACTTTAACTTTACAGTCCATCTATTCATTAAAATTGTTATTGATGACTTAATACCAGTGTTTCAGGTCAGTCATTATTCAGGGTCTTGCCACCCTTGTCACTGCTTTGATCCTTTTCACAACCTCTCCTGCCTGCTGTGCTATTTCTTACCTTCAGCTTTTGATACTCACAGCTTTCCCAGATGTATCGGGGTTGTTAATTAATCATGTACACTGCCTGTTAATCCTTTAACCACGTGCTAATAACGGTTAAACCAAATTAAGTTGCCTAAATTTCGGCATAAACATTTTACCAATTCACATAAAAAATGATTCTAAATTTCACAAGCTGAGCGAAGAGGAAAAACAGTTTCTGAGCACCCCTGATTATTTTAGTCTTATT
>NW_013787358.1:0-631 GCF_000517525.1 Limulus polyphemus
ATTGTGTTGTCAGAGGTAAGGCGTATTGTGTTGTCAGAGGTAAGGACGTATTGTGTTGTGAGAGGTAAGGTCGTATTGTGTTGGCAGATAGATGTAAGGACGTATTGTGTTGTGAGATGTAAGGACGTATTGTGTTGTGAGATGTAAGGACGTATTGTGTTGTGAGAGGTAAGGACGTATTGTGTTGTGAGAGGTAAGGACGTATTGTGTTGTGAGATGTAAGGACGTATTGTGTTGTGAGATGTAAGGACGTATTGTGTTGTGAGAGGTAAGGACGTATTGTGTTATGAGAGGTAAGGACGTATTGTGTGGCAGATGTAAGATCGTATTGTGTTTTCAGAGGTAAGGACGTATTGTGTTGGCAGAGGTAAGGGCGTATTGTGTTGGCAGAGGTAAGGACGTATTGTGTTGGCAGATGTAAGGTCGTATTGTGTTGTGAGAGGTAAGGACGTATTGTGTTGTCAGAGGTAAGGTCGTATTGTGTTGTCAGAGGTAAGGTCGTATTGTGTTGTCAGAGGTAAGGACGTATTGTGTTGTGAGAGGTAAGGTCGTATTGTGTTGGCAGATAGATGTAAGGACGTATTGTGTTGTGAGATGTAAGGACGTATTGTGTTGTGAGAGTAAGGACGTA
>NW_013787359.1:0-1256 GCF_000517525.1 Limulus polyphemus
TATGAAGATTCCACTCCTGCGTAGAAGCCTGGTCTAGGTAGGGTCTATGGAGACGTTGGGCTTATATTTCGTTAACAATGCGTTGATTTCGCGTAAGGAAAAATCCTTTGGGATCCCGTCGATAATGATGAGAGAGACTGAAGCGTTGGACGGCGAGAACGTTAGTCCCGCGGGAGGACAACCGTCATAGTCGTGGAGTGTAGAACAAGAGGTCTTCATGTCTTGGCGTCTGGACTAACTAGTGACTAGACTCAGACTGGAAAAAAACAAATTGTTATCGTACCAAATGGTTACTAAAGTCTACTTACATCCGCCTATTGTTGTTATTCCTTCATTCATAAAACAGTTGTAGTGATTCTCTGCCGCCTACGCATGCTTATAATGCGTACTGACTAGCAGAATTATTGTATGATTAAAGCGCAAAGCAGCCCCAAGGGTGGGCTTCTCGCTGGTTCTTCTTGTTGAAAAGTGTTTTATAAACTTGCTCTCAACGTCAGTGCTTGATTTTGATTATATCAAATAAATACGTTTCAGATTCATTTATTGCGCGTAAAAATACCATAAAACCGGATATCATTATCGTACGTAAAAAATTCAGCTGTTTCGAAATCCGTTTTTCATTTTTGCGAGGCGCAAATATGACCAAAGTTAGGAAAAGGCCAGGACCATCTGAAGAAACATGAACACAAAAGAAAGGAAGCTGCAAAAGCTGTAAAATATGCTTACATTGTGATCCTCCAACTATATGTACAGCAAACATATCCCCCAAATATCCAAAAGCCATCAAAAAAGAGAAGAAAGAGGCAGATCAAGATGTTCTTACGGAAATGTGTGCTGAAGAGAACATTTCATTACAAGATTTTGACATTGAGATTGAAGACGTACTAGAAGAAAATTAGAAACATGTTTATTTTCACTAATTATGTATTGAAATTGATTAATAACATCATTAGAAATAAAATAACTCTAATATCTATTAAAACCAAAGCATTCCGAATCTTTCCTTTGATTTTCTGGGAAATTGGGAAGTAGACGATCGTTCTCACCTAGTTCTCCGTGATCAGAAAGGATTTTTATATTCTGAAAGCAGCTCTCGCCTTTTTAGACCATTCTGCACCTAATGCGCACTTTACCGTTAATTTTTTTTTTTTTTAAATAGTGCCGGAAAATATTTAAAAAAAGGCATTGTTGTCAGCAGCCCATCCACAATTAAATTTTTTTTTAATGTATCTGAAATAATTATCTGTTAGTTGTCG
>NW_013787360.1:0-632 GCF_000517525.1 Limulus polyphemus
AATCACCGTCCAATAAAGATCCCTCTGAGGAGAATAGCTCCAGCAAAGCGACAAGAGACAGAAAAGGTCATGGATGGTCTAATTAAGGAAGGGATAGTCGAGAAATCAGATAGTCCCTGGTCAGCTCCTGTCGTGTTAGTCCAGAAAAAGGATGGGACCCAATGTTGCTGTGTGGACTTCAGGGCTCTTAACAGTATAACTGAAAGAGACTCATACCCACTGCCAAGAATTGATGATACTCTTGATGCCCTAAGTGGAGCCAGGTGGTTTTCAACTGTAGACTTAAAGTCAGGTTTCCATCAAGTAAAAAATGGCTGAAGCAGATAGACCTAAGACAGCATTTAGTTATGGCCAAGGTCTCTGGCAATACCGAGTGATGCCATTCTGGCTCAGTAATGCTCCAGCAACATTTGAGAGGCTGATGGAAAGAGTATTGGAAAGCCTACAATGGAGGATAGCTCTAGTATACCTGGAGGATGTCATTGTATTTGCAACAACTTTTTATGAGGAAATGACCAGGTTAGAGGAAGTATTCAAGCGTTTGAAAGCAGCAAACCTCAAACTCCATCCCAAGAAATGCCACTTGTTCCAGAAAGAGGTACTTTACTTAGGTCACATCATAAGTGAGCATG
>NW_013787361.1:0-756 GCF_000517525.1 Limulus polyphemus
TGTGTTTTTTTCCCCTTAGCATGCTGCTTTAATTTTTCTAGTCCAGATCCATCACATGCTATTTCCTTTTTGCACAAAATACAAAATGCTTTAAAGTCATCATAGCCCTTTTTGTACCAATGTTTGATATCATGTCCATTGTTGCCCTTCTTTTGCAGCCAATGTTCTTGAAATTTGGTCTTTCCAGCAGGCATTTTCAATACTTCAGGTTAAAATCTCACTGCGTACATCTCTTAAAAAAGAAACTTGTCATTATTTGAAATCAACAACAAGATAGAAATGTTGTTTTGTACAACACAGTGTAAGTAAAAAGGTTGCTGCTTCATCAACTCTCTGAAAACAAGAATATTAAGTGACCACGTTTAGCTGAAATAAATCAATCAAATATGCATGTATAAGAAAATATTTAACCATTTCAAACACTATTGTGCTTCAGATATTCATCAGTAATATATTTTATATCTAAAGCTCATAATCCAACCCAACCCCAAATATTATTGCTCTGACTAATTACTATCCATTAAACTTGATAGCAACAGTGAGTCACAACAAAGGATAAGAATTATTTTTCAATAAAGTATTTTTTACCTTAATGAATGATGAACATGGCTTCCTTGTACATATGGATCGCTGATACAGTTGTGAATATAGGTGATTCAAGTTTGTTCTCTAGAGAAAAAAAAATTCTACAACAACTTTATCATACTTTCATTTCAAAGAAATTTTGGGTGTATGTAACACATTTGGAAAGCTTTT
>NW_013787362.1:0-633 GCF_000517525.1 Limulus polyphemus
GTCACTCGGAAAGAATTTATACCGGAAATTAACAAACGAGCAGATACGCAACAATATATACAGTATAATTTACAACAGGAACTATAACGATTGATTACTACAAAGTTTCATAAACAAAAATTTCACTAACTTACAAATAACATTAAATCTTCTTCCCAATTCAGAGTCTCTTTGATATCCAGCAAGTTAACTTAAAGTAGATGTTCATACAATTGCCGAGAGGCTAGCTAGCTTTGTAAGACACTGAATTGTTGGACCGTTGAAATAAGATAATATTGTTGCGTCATCGAGGTCACGTGACTGGTGTGGCGCCACCTATTTTCTAGAACTATCCTGTATCTCGGCGAATGCTCTAGTATTTACTAGATATAGGGTAGTCTGGTATATAAAAGAGGGTGACAACGTGACGGGACAATAATGTGTGTGTAGATAGTGAGTAATTGAACTGCAGTCAGAAGTATTGTTGACGTTCGTTGATATAGCGTTTGTTTTAGCGCGATTGTTGTAAATAAGTGTATCGTAAAGTTATATTCGGAAAGAATTAACCAGTTTTATTAAGTAAGGACTTGTGTCGCTAAAGTTTCGTGGGAACGAAGTTACGGAAAGTTAATTAACAAACGGAGACGTAACAAA
>NW_013787363.1:0-1108 GCF_000517525.1 Limulus polyphemus
TATATATATATATATATATATATTGGTTGTACGATACTTTATACAAAAGTTTCAATAATACATAACTATTAATCCTAGATTAAACCCGAAAATTCACGACTGACCCCTACAGGTATTATGAACACATTTTTTTAGACTACTTAGGTGCCAACTTGTTTAACGGTCATGATTTTGTTCATTATAGGTTTCTTAACCTATGTCCATATATAAAATATAAGATACGATCAATATTAAAGTTAATCCAATAATTATTTTGTTGAGTAAGTTCTCCACATTAAGTATTGTAATAAGAGAAAATACACAATTTGTGGGTTGGTGGTGGTGTATATAAACAAGTGTGAGGGTAACTCTACTTCTAGATATAAGATCCTTTAGCTCAACTAAATATATCTGAAATGGACAATCTCTCCTAATTGGAGTTTATGATATACAGCAGTACACAAACGACTCTAATATATTAAATTTATGTTTCTGCATTTGAAAGGAGGCTGTACGAGTTTGAAGCAGAACAACGAAATTAAATTATTATCATATATGATCAGCTTTCATTATCTGCCTTTCATCCATCACGAGTAGCGTTGTGATTAAAGATAGCATTACCAAGAATGATCAATATGTTTCTACATGCTTTACAAACTAAGTTAGGATATTCCATCATGTGTAACGTTATGATTAAACATAGCATTACCACGAATTATTATTGTGTTTCTACATGCTTTACAAAACTAAGTTAGGATATTCCATCATGTGTAACGATGTGATTAAACATAGTATTACCAAGAATGCTCAATATGTTTCTACATGCTTTATGAAACTAAGTTAGGATATTCCATCATGTGTAACGTTATGATTAAACATAGTATTACCAAGAATGATTATTGTGTTTCTACATGCTTTACAAAACTAAGTTAGGATATTCCATCATGTGTAACGATGTGATTAAACATAGCATTACCAAGAATGCTCAATATGTTTCTACATGCTTTATGAAACTAAGTTAGGATATTCCATCATGTGTAACGTTATGATTAAACATAGCATTACCAAGAATGATCTTTATATTTCTACATGCTCTACAAAACTAAGTTAGAATATTCCATCATGTGTA
>NW_013787364.1:0-777 GCF_000517525.1 Limulus polyphemus
GGTCACTTCTGTGGATGATAGAAGAAATCTAATTCACATAGATGGTCACTTCTGTGGATGATAAAAGAAATTTAAATCACATAGATGGTCACTTCTGTGGATGATAGAAAAAATTTAAATCACATAGTTGGTTTATGTTGTTGTTTCTTAATGAAAAGCTGCATATTGTGCTGTCTGCACTCTATCCAACGCGGTGAATTGAACCCCGGATATCAACGTTGTAAATCCGTAAACTTATTGCTGATCCACCGGGGTCTAGTTGGTTTATCATGTTATATATTTCTTTACATCGTCATCATGTTTTCTTTGTCCATTCCTACTTACATATGTGTTTCTGTGTATATAAGGAATTATTACTTGCATGTAATCCCCCAGTGGCACAGCGGTATGTCTGCGGAGTTACAACGCTAGAAACCGGGTTTCGATACCCGTGGTGGGTAGAGCACAGATACCCCATTGTGTAGCTCTGTGCTTAACTTCAAACAAACAAATACTTGCATGTATCATTGATGCATAGTTTGAAAAGTGGATCTTGTATTTCTGAACTTTAAGTAATATTTTACCAGCAATTAATTCCGTCTGGCCCGGCATGGCCAGGTGGTTGCGGCACACGACTCGCAATCTGAGGGTCGCCGGGTTCGAATCCCCCGTCACACCAAACATGCTCGCCGTTTCAGCCGTGGGGGCGTTATAATGTGACGGTCAATCCCACTATTCGTTGGTAAAAGAGTAGCCCAAGAGTTGGCGGTGGGTGGTGATGACTAGCTGCCTTCCCTC
>NW_013787365.1:0-634 GCF_000517525.1 Limulus polyphemus
CAACAATCGCGCTAAACAAATACTGTAACAACGAACGTCTACAATACTTCTGACTGCAGTTCAATACTCACTGTTTACACACACATTACATTCCCCTGTCACGTTGTCACCCTCTTTTATATACCCGACTACCCTATATCTAGTAAATACTAGAGCATTCGCCAAAGTACAGAATAGTTCTAGAAACGTGGCGTCACAGTAGTCATGTGACTCGCTGATGCAACAATAGCATATTCCAGGGACACTGAATATCAGCCGAAGAAACGTGGTCAACTTGCTTCAAGTGTGTTATATTTGTTGTAGACATTTTCTGTGCGTACATTTCGTATATAATCATTTAGGTTAGTCTATACTGAGCGTATGATTTCAAATTTGTTTTCATATTTTAATGTGTACAAAATAAGATAATGTTTGTCTCACGTTTTGTGTTACTCAAACTAGATTATTTTGTTATATATGACAAAATAGCAGTGCCAGCCTTCAAATCTATAATATAACGGTTATTGTTCCCGCATACAGTTGATCAAATACTCGCCTATTTAATTTATCAGTTATCATCTTGTTTTATTTGACTTTACTGTCATTATTCAAAGTTCTAAAATTTGGCTTAGACTTGTATGGTAACTTAGAAACA
>NW_013787366.1:0-674 GCF_000517525.1 Limulus polyphemus
CACAACTACTCCATCAACACCTAGGTGTAACTATAGTTACCGAATTTATAACCACCATACTCATCCTTACCATTATTTGGTACACCAACTCCACGAACACCTAGGTGTAACTCTAGTTACTGAATTTATAACCACCATACTCATCTTTAGCGTTATTTGGTACACTAACTCCACGAACATCTAGGTGTAACTCTAGTTACCGAACTTATAACCAACATATTCATCTTTATCCTTACTTGGTACAACTACTCCATCAACACCTAGGTGTAACTCTAGTTACTGAATGTGTAACCCATACTCATGTTTAGCGTTATTTGGTACACCAACTCCACGAACACCTAGGTGTAACTCTAGTTACACAATTTGTAACCACCATACTCATCTTTAGTCTTACTTGGTACAACTATTCCATGAACACCAAGGTGTAACTCTAGTTTCAGTATTTATAACCACCATACTCATCTGTAGCCTTACTTGGTACAACTACTCCATAAACACCTAAGTGTAACTCTAGTTACCGAATTTATAACCACCATACTCATCTTTAGCCTTACTTGGAACAACTACTCATTGAACACCTAGCTGTAACTCTAGACACAGAATTTATAACCACCATACTCATCTTTAGCCTTACCTTGGTACAACTACTCCATAAACACCTAGGTGTAACTCTA
>NW_013787367.1:0-635 GCF_000517525.1 Limulus polyphemus
TTTTAAATTTACATAAAATGTAGCTATTTGTCACAATGTAATATAAAAATATTTTTCAGGTTTAAAAAGAACTAAACTTGCGTAAACCGTGTAAGGTTTTATATTTTTCATCCAATTTGTATACACAGCGTAGTCACAAGTAAATAGACACCACCTTTTCAGAAAAAATTAACTTTTTCAGTCATATTCACATGAATTGATATATTTATAATCTAATTAATATCTAGTAGTTCTTCCTTTCGCTTCGTGGAGTTCGTTGATCCTTTGGGGCATCGTGAGAATCATCTCGTCAATTTTAGATTGTGGGATTTTCGCCCACTCTTGCTTCAAAACTTAGAGTAGATCGCTCTTCAAAAATAGTTTTTTTTTGTTGTTTCTTGACTTGCCGGTCGATTATGGCCCAGAAGTTTTCGATGGGGTTTATGTCAAGAGATTGGCTCGGCCAGGTCAACTCTGGATACCATTTTCTTCCTGCCACTTTTGGGCGTTTCTAGCAGTGTGACACGGTGCTCCATCTTCCTGGAACAACGTTGTGTTCTTGTCTACGAAACCCGAGGAATAAAGTGGCAAGAGTCCTTCCTCCAATATTTCGACGTATTTCGCAAAATGTATGTTACCAACGCACTCCACTAAGC
>NW_013787368.1:0-698 GCF_000517525.1 Limulus polyphemus
TATCTCTATCTTCAATCTATCTATCTCGCTGGCTTTATTTGCCGGGCTTATATACTAAAAAAGAGGGTGCCTGGCAAACACTCGGACATAAGCGAGGTTCCTCGATAAGTCATGATCCTTCTAGAAACTCCAGCGTCGCGTGACTTTCGCTGTCGCAACAGTTTACTATATGGTAAGTGAAAAAAAAAAAAAAAGACAAAACCCCCATCAATGCACTTTACATTGCCTTATTTCTTTGAAAGGCTATACTAATGTTAAGTATATAACAATATGTCGAAAAACCCTTTCAGTTACCCAGGTAAAAAGAGAGTCAAATAATCTAAATAATACCATGGCCGATTGCTAGTGATGAACCTGATACACGCTTAGTTTGTGTTTTACCCGACTCCACCATGATGTCGCTTTTATTGCACCATTTCTGGCAAAATTAACACATTTACGTTCTGAATATATATTTATTTTTGCCATGTTTTTCTAATGGTTAAATATAACTGATAAAAACAGTAGTTTGTTAGAGAATCAGTAATGCCTTCTTGAATATTTGGCTCTGAAGAACTGTAGCTCCAGTGGTGGGATTCAGCCCGTTCGCACCGGTTCTTGCGAACCTGTTCTTATAATTTAATGACCTCCACGGAACCGGTTGTTAACAATCGTATGTATAGGCCTAATAATAACGTTACAACTTACAAGTATGCGTG
>NW_013787369.1:0-815 GCF_000517525.1 Limulus polyphemus
TCCAACCACTGCTGCAGTCTTTCTTCTTGTTTATTTTCTTTTTCCTCCAACAACTGCTGTAATCTCTCTTGTTTTATTTTTCTTTCTTCTTGTTTCTTTTGCTGTTCTTGTATTGCTGCCTATTGCACCCCTTTTGCTGACATTCATATCTGGGATGTGACTTCTAACAGGACTGAAGATGTCTGCATTAGGGTTTAGCTGTGGGGTCTGGAAGGGGCTTGTCATTGTCTGGGGCTGATTAAGTCGATGGTTAATGTATCCTCCTAGTGTAAAAGACAATAAATCATCCTTTAATGTATCTAATTCGCTTTTAAATTTACTAATGTTTTCCATTTGTACTTCTTGCCACTGTTGTAATCTCTCTTCTTGTTTATGTTCTTTCTCCTCCAATAGCTGTTGTAATCTCTCTTGTTTATTTTGCTGTTCCAGCTGCCACTGTTGAAGGTTTTCTTGCAACTGCTGTTGTCTCTCTTCTCTTTCTTCTTGTTTCTTTTGCTGTTCTTGTATTGCTGTCATCAAATCTACTAAGCTGTACTTTGATTTGGCGCTTCTCGTTTCCATTTTTTTATCCCACTTCTGACACCAATTTGTTACGTCTCTGGTCCTTAGATCATTTTCCGTAAAAATTATTTCCAAAGAAACTTTAGCGATACAAGACCTTTCTCAAATAAAAAATGGTTTATTCTTTCTGAATACAAATTTGCAATACACTTAATTTCCACAGTCGCGCTATAACAAACGCTATAATTCACAACGAACGCACACGTGCTCGACTCGACAATATGTCCTCTCTCTCCGCAGTTCAATTACATTAT
>NW_013787370.1:0-632 GCF_000517525.1 Limulus polyphemus
CAAATATCGATATTAATATATATATATATAGAATAATAAATTCATCACAACAGATGTACCACTGTGCCACTGTGGGACATTACATTATAGTTCAAGTAAAATCATAAATTTGTCGTTAATCTGTAGCTTCATTACATTTGTCTGTCCTATGGGTGTGGCTGCAGTTTAGGTGTGTTATGTAGTTATTTAATTAATTAAATATAAGTCAATAATGTTTTTCCAGATAAGCATTTTCCGCGGGACATCAGTGTGATAAACACATAAAAAAATTCAACAGTCTTAGCTCTGATATCGATAGCTTTTAGACTCTTGACTTATCCTTTTTATCTAAAGTATATCGGTTTGTTAAACAGACCTGAATTTCTGGTGTTCTGGTTTTTATTTGTTACTTCTTAAGTTGATACATTACCATTATATTGGAAGAAACGTGAGTGAATACCTTATTTACAAACGTATTGTTTACAGAGAAATTTATATATGTAAAATGGAATAATAAAGAATAAAAAAGTTGATAAAGGGTAAATACTATCGCATCATAGGACGGCAGCTTAATATCTTACGCATGGCCAGGTGGTTAGGGCGCTCGACTCGCAATCTGCAGGTCGCGGGTTCGAATCCCCGTCACACCAAAT
>NW_013787371.1:0-649 GCF_000517525.1 Limulus polyphemus
TTTTTATTGACAATACACAGTATCGTTAAATCTTGTGGCTTGTTATTGATAGTACACAGTATCGTTAAATCTTGTCTTATTTTTGATAGTACATAGTATTGTTAAATCTTGTGTCTTCTTATTGACAGTACACAGTATTGTTAAATCTTGTGTCTTCTTTTTGACAGTACACAGTATTGTTAAATATTTTGTCTTCTTATTGACAGTACACAGTTTCGTTAAATCTTGTGGCTTGTTATTGACAGTACACAGTATCGTTAAATCTTATGGCTTGTTATTGATAGTACACAGTATCGTTAAATCTTGTGTCTTCTTATTGACAGTACATAGCATTGTTAAAACTTGTTTCTTTTTATTGAAAGTACACAGTATCGTTAAATCTTGTGGCTTGTTAAAGATAGTATACAGTATTGTTAAATATTTTGTCTTCTTATTGACAGTACACAGTTTCGTTAAATCTTGTGACTTGTTATTGACAGTTCACAGTATCGTTAAATATTATGGCTTGTTATTGATAGTACACAGTATCGTTAAATCTTGTATCTTCTTATCGAAAGTGAACAGTATTGTTAAATCTAGTGTCTTCTTATTGACAGTACACAGTATTGTTAAATCTCGTGTCATCTTATTGACAGTACATAGTATCCTT
>NW_013787372.1:0-633 GCF_000517525.1 Limulus polyphemus
TAAAAAGGGGACCCAAGCATAAGGGATGCCCACCTTATGAAGAGTTGCCTGTGAACATGTCAGAGTTTGTGGAAGTGTTATCGGAAAGGATGGATGATATCCACCATCAAGTGCTTTCAAACTTGAAAACGTCTGCTGATTCGATGAAGTTAACTTATGATAAAAGATCTACTGAAGTCAGCTTTGAACCAGGAGACAAGGTGTGGTTGTATAATCCCAGGAAGATCAAAGGGAAGTCTCCTAAGTTGTCTTCTCCATGGGAAGGCCAATATGACATAGTGGATCGTCTCTCAGATGTGACTTTCCGGGTAAAATGTGGTCGGCGAGGTAAACCAAAAGTGGCGCTTGCCAACAGGCTTTGGCGTTATCATGGTCCAGGACATTTCAGTTGGGACGAAGTGGAAAACAGAACAAATGACGCTGCTGAAGACGTGCCACCTGAAGAAGCCACCATCGAAGAAGAAACTCTACTTAGTTTTGAGAAGGGAAACGGTGAAGCTCTTGGTGAAGTTACTGCCACTGATGTGACTGTTACCGATGATAGGACATTTACTGATGAAGAAGATGAACCCCACGTGAAGCAGAAGCCAACGAGACGAAGACCAGTACGGAAGAAGATACGTCCCGTAAAAT
>NW_013787373.1:0-632 GCF_000517525.1 Limulus polyphemus
CAAAGAAATAACAGATACTCTTTTTTTTGTTCGTTGCGTTGGTTGTATTTATAGGCGTGTTGAGAGTTTCTTGAAATTCAGATTACGTAATAGTACAAAGCTACATTAAGCCTTTGGGTATATACGTATAATTTTTATTTTTATATTCGATAATCTTCTACAAATTTCCAGAATAGGCGGGAGTTTTGCAATATGTATTCAACTGTATAAGTTATTAACATTTGTATATATAAATTTCATTGAAGCAAACATCGATATTAAGATAAATATATAATAATAAATCCATCACAATAATACGGATGAAAAGTTTAAGTCCGTGATACACAACAAATTGAATAATAGATATTATGAAGACTTCGTTTCAGAGTCGTCGCTAGACGCTGGCTCATGGGGACCGCGACCCGATTCTATTTCACAATATCCCAAATCCACAGTTGTGGTCTTGAAAAATCAGAATACAAAACCATGATCACATGAAATATATAAAATCACATGTAAAATGATCTTACTACAATAAATCACACATATACAAACACTGGCGATATGTTTGTTGTATGTCATTTAGTGACCAAGTATAAGAAGCTAAAAGAAAGAGTTTTCATTCAGCTATATTTCCCACTCTTATGAAATAC
>NW_013787374.1:0-633 GCF_000517525.1 Limulus polyphemus
TGTTGTTAGCTACTCCAAAAATCCTCGAGACTGCGCCAGCTGTAACAGGTTAGCGCTCAGGTGAGCTTCATTGTTGGAGCTTCAATTAAAACCAACCTGTACACCAAATTTAGTTGTTGGGGGATTTTGTCGTGACGAGTGGAGCCACAAGTCGCTAACTCGAGAAGTTTACAGTTAGACTAAAGAATATGCATCTCAGACCAGCAATAATATTCAAAGTAATCTTTATTAACTTTTAACAAGTTTCTTGTTATAAAACTCAACATACATATCTTTAAACAGTAATAGTAAACTTTAATACTTCTTGCAAAGACTGATCAAGAGAGAGAGATACTTAATGGAGAGTTGGAACCTTTGAAACAATAGCTACATTAGAGGATCTCAACTGCATGGTTTCGTCCTGAAATGCCTGGAAACTAGTGAAGAGTTTCTTGATGGCTGGAGAGCTCATTTTGCAGCTCCTGACATGGGTTTTTAATGCAAAATTTCTCTGTATCCTGGTGAGCATCCAAATAGGACATAGCATCACCCACAAGTAGTACTGTGCTCCTATTGGATGCTTCAAGGCAATTCCTGGGCTAATCCAGGAACTAAACCAAAACCCTCAGGTTATTGGTCATCGTTAATGGGTGT
>NW_013787375.1:0-628 GCF_000517525.1 Limulus polyphemus
ATCTTCTCCTTCAGTTACCCTTAGAACAAAGCTTGAATCCTGACTGCCAAGTGAACTAGCTAACTCGTTTGAAAGCGAAGGTAACATTTCAACTTCACGCAACATGAAGTCTTTTTATTATTCTTTTAATTTATCTCCATGACATATCGAAGTTTCAAAATTAAAATTGGAGTTTTGTCCTTGAGCTCACAAATAATAGTTTGTAAAAATTGAACAAGGATAAATTTGTTTGTAAAACATGATTTATTATGTAGAAGAACAAAAGAACTGATGTGGGGATGTAGTCTTAACATCATAAGTCCATGAAGAAATAAGAAATACAAATAAAAAAATCATTTCAGAGAACTGAGGGATCATTCATGCGAAGTAACACAAGCACGTTTTAAACTTAAACTTTCGTAATCAGTGTTTCGTGTTGTCTATAATACTGCATACTTTCTACTGTTCTGTAGTGTCTTTAGAGTGTTTTGGTGAATCGTGCTTTGGTGCTTCTCATTGTTTTGTTTGTTTGTGATTAAACAGAAATCTACTCAATGGGCTATCTATGCTCTGTGCAGGTATTGAAACCCAAATTTGAACATTGTAAACTGAGAGACACCGTTGAGCCACTCGATGGCTATACATGGCC
>NW_013787376.1:0-814 GCF_000517525.1 Limulus polyphemus
TGGGGATTCGAACCCGCGACCCTCAGATTACGAGTCCAGCGCCCTAACCACCTGGCCATGCCGAGCCTAAAAGATGATTAAGGCCAAGTAAAAAAAAATACATGTTCAGCACCCCCACTTCCTTTTTTGCAGCCACCTTCCCCATTTTTTTTGGCAATTTTTTCCTTTTTTGAATTATTGTTTTTCGATCATACAACGAAAACTTCCGAATAAAAAATGAGATAAACACAGTTGATTCATTTGGCCTTTTTTTCTTGTTTTTCATAAATTCTGTATCATTTTAATGAAAAAATGAAATAAAGATAACTTCTGTTTGACACGGACCCTTTGAAAACAAGCAATAATCATGAAAAAAAAAGGGTCTAAACTTTATTTAGAAGAAATCATTTAAAAAACTCATTTTGAAAACTCTGGATGCTAAACTTTTTTTCAACTTTGCTTAATAAAAATTTTTAACAATATTTAATATTTTGTTGGATAGTCAACATGGTTCCACTAGTGGAACATCTTGTCTTACTAATTGCTTGACATTCTTATCATAACAATGTCTTGGGACAACGTGGGACTTACTGGTCCATCTCGGCTGTTCCATCCTCTAAACTAAATAAAAATAATTATAAAACCGAATCTTATAGTCAGCCCTTATCATTCATGTACTTATCAAGCTTTTTCTTAAACTCACATGAATTTTCTGCCTCTACAACATCCAAAGGCCAACCACCCTGTTTGAAAAATGAAACTGTCTTACCTGAAGATGACTCCTACCTTGCGAAAATTTATAATTGTGTCCCCTGGTCCTACTATTTTCACTGTT
>NW_013787377.1:0-1210 GCF_000517525.1 Limulus polyphemus
CGGAATCTCAGATAAGTTGAAACCATTAATCATGTTTTATACGTTGTAATGATAACGCCATCTACACGGAATCTTAGATAAGTTGAAACCATTAATAATGTTTTATACGTTGTTATGATAACGCCATCTACAGGGAATCTCAGATAAGTTGAAACCATTAATCGTGTTTTATACGTTGTAATGATAACGCCATCTACAAGCTGAATGAGACATCATAACTAACATTTTATTTCTAGAACAACGCTAGTTTTCAAACTAAATTAAATCAATGTTTAGAAATTAACCAGTAACTCCTCCTGGAGAATCTGCCTGGTACTTCGGCGACTGTGTTTTCATCATTAAAGATAATTCTAACATAAAGAATCTGTGTATACTATAAGCGGTTATTAAACTGTTCCTGGAAGAGTTGTTTGGTAGCTACACAATGGACTATCTGTGCTCTGCATACCACGGGTATCGATACCAGATTTCTAGCGTTATTAACCGCCAGGTATTTATTTGGAAGATTATAAGGGAACGCAACCTATTATGACAACGTATAAAACATGATTAATGGTTTCAACTTATCTGAGATTCCCTCTGTGCTGTGCCCACCACGGGTATCGAAACTAATTCTTTAGCCTTTTAAGCCTTCAGACTCCTCATTACCAGTAAATTGTTGACAGTGTCACTGTGATTAAATTGAAGCTTTATGTTGATATGGTATTTTTGTAGTAATGTTTATTGAATATTTGGAAAGTGTTTAAATGATGTCACACAAACTAAAGAACGATATAAGAGGCAGACAAGTGAGATGAAAGTTTTTGTTTTATAATATCTTCTTTCGTGGGGAATTTTAGGCAAAGTGAGGCCCGGCATGGCCAGGTGGTTAGGGCGCTCGACTCGCAATCTGAGGGTCGCGGGTTCGAATCCCCGTTACACCAAACATCCTCGCCCTTTCAGCCGTGGGGGCGTTATAATGTGACGGTCAATCCCACTGTTCGCTGGTAAAAGAGTAGCCCAAGGGTTGGCGGTGGGTGGTGATGACTAGCCGTCTTCTCTCTAGTCTTACACTGCTAAATTAGGGATGGCTAGCGCAAATAGCCCTCGTGTAGCTTTGCACGAAATTCAAAACAAACAAACAAATTAAGAGTGTACATTACTTTTTGCGCATATATATATATATATATATAATGTTAGCTAAGACTAACCCAGATTTTCTTTTTTAAGT
>NW_013787378.1:0-633 GCF_000517525.1 Limulus polyphemus
GTAGATAGTGAGTAATTGAACTGCAGTCAGAAGTATTGTTGACGTTCGTTGAAATAGCGTTTGTTTTAGCGCGATTGTTGAAAACAAGTGTATCTTAAAGTTGTATTCGGAAAGAATAAACCAGTTTTATTAAGTAACGACTTGTGTCGCTAAAATTTCGTCGGAACGAAGTTACGGAAAGTTGATTAACAAACGGAGACGTAACAAATTGGTGTGTATCAGAGAGTGGGACAAAAAAAATGGAAACGAGAAGCGGCAAATCAAACTACAGCAGAGCAGACTTGATGGCAGCAATACAAGAACAGCAAAAGAAACAAGAAGAACGAGAAAATAAACAAGAAAAGAGACAAGAAGAACGAGAAGAGAAATTACAGCAGTTGTTGGAGGAAAAAGAAAAGAAACAAGAAGAACGAGAAAATAAATAAGAAGAGAGATTACAGCAGTTGTTAGAGGAAAAAGAAAAGAAACAAGAAGAACGAGAAGAGAAATTACAACAGTTGTTGGAAGAAAAAGAAAATAAACAAGAAGAAAGACAACAGCAGTTACAAGAAAACCTACAACAATGGCAAGTCGAACAGCAAAGTAAACACGAGAAACTACAGCTGTAGTTGGAGGAGAAAGAAAATAAACAAG
>NW_013787379.1:0-1245 GCF_000517525.1 Limulus polyphemus
TGCTAGACTCTGTACTTACAGTTACTGTATGCAGTCCGTATTGTCATACGTTATCCTTGTCTCAGGTGTTTGTTGTTTGTATATCGTCGATTTGTGTATATTTATTGACGAATTACTGTACACAGTATTCTAGTTCAATACATACAACCACTTCGCTTTGACCTCTAATTTCAAAATTTTTACTGTACATAAATGATTAAACAAAACGTTACTGCAAGTTTCCAAATACAGGCTAAACATTAAGATGGCAATATATAACGGTCTAAGTTACTACAACTTACATGCAAATACCAAGTTGCACATACAAGCTACATTTAGATGACCTGAAAGTTACCACTTAACAGCTGTAAGCAATTAGTGACACAGATACCAGTCACAAGTCGAGGTTACCAATACCAGTCACAAATACACAAGTCGAGGTTACAGGTACCAGTCACAAATACACAAGTCGATGTTTACTGATACCAATCACAAATACACAAGTCGATGTTATTGATACCAGTCACAAATACACAAGTCGATGTTATTGATACCAGTCACAAATACACAAGTCGATGTTACAGATACCAGTCACAAATACACAAGTTGAGGTTACAGGTACCAGTCACAAATACACAAGTTGAGGTTACAGACAACCAGTCACAAGTACACAAGTTGAGGTTACAGACACCAGTCACAAGTACACAAGTCAGGGTTACCGACACCAGTCACAAGTCGATGTTACAGACACCAGTCACAAGTCTAGGTTACAGGTACCAGTCACAAATACACAAGTCAGGTTACAGGTACCAGTTACAAATACACAAGTCGATGTTACAGGTACCAGTCACAAGTACACAAGTCGGGTTACCAACACCAGTCACATGTCGATGTTACAGACACCAGTCACAAGTCGAGTTTACAGGTACCAGTCACAAGTACACAAGTCGAGTTTACAGGTACCAGTCACAAGTACACAAGTCGAATTTACAGGTACCAGTCACAAGTACACAAGTCGAGGTTATAGGTACCAGTTACAAGTACACAAGTCGATGTTACAGGTACCAGTCACAAGTCGGGGTTACCGACACCAGTCACAAGTCGAGTTTACAGGTACCAGTCACAAGTACACAAGTCGAGGTTACTGGTACCAGTCACAAATACACAAGTCGAGGTTACAGACACCAGTCACAAGTATGTAAGTCAAGGTTACAGGTACCAGTCACAAGTATGTAAGTCAAGGTTACAGGTACCAGTCACTAGTAT
>NW_013787380.1:0-1123 GCF_000517525.1 Limulus polyphemus
AAAGTCAGAGGTGGGGTACCTTAGGGCTCAGTCTTAGGACCTTTGCTCTTTTTGATTTACGTCAATGACATACATCAGATGATATTAAGATCTTGGGTGTTGTTAGTTGTGAAGAGGATGCTGCTGATTTACAAAAGGATTTAGATCATTTAGTGAGTTGGGCAAATAAATAGCAGATGGGTTTCAATTATAATAAATGCAAGATAATGCATGTGGGTTATCATAATTTGAATTGTAAGTATAATTTGGCTGGGAATAACCTTAATGGTGTTATGAAGAAAAGGGATTTTGGTGTAATAGTTGATCAGTCTCTAAAGCAGTGTGCTGTTGCTAGTAGTAGAGAAAATAGGATTTTAGGTTGTATCTATAGAAATATTGAATAGAAGTTTAAAGAGGTTAAACTTTCATTGTTACTAGTTAGGCCACATTTGGAATATTGTGTTCAGTCTTGGGCTCCTTATCTTAGAAAAGACTTTGAATTGTTGGAAATAGTTCAGAGAAGGGTTACTAGAATAGTGTGTGGGATGGAGGGGTTGTCATACGACGAGAGGCTGAAATCTCTCAAATTGCTTTCTCTTGAAAAAAGAAGAGTTAGGGGGATCTGACTGAGGTATTTAAGATTGTAAAGGGATAGGTGTGTTTAGGCTAACGGAATAGATTACATTCCGGCTTACCCAGTAGATGTATAGTGGATTTGACTTCCTTGTTTGTTTACAATAGTGTTTTTTAATCAAAGAGATAACTCTTTTTCCATTTTACGTTAGGTTATCTAATAAACTGATAAGTCTGTAAGTATTAACTCCCAATTTCGTAGTCTTTTCATTACCTGGCAAATCTGGCTTTCATAAGAAAGAACCAGTCTTATTTGTGAGTAAAGAAAAACTCTGCATTGTTTTGCAGACAGAAAACAAGCAACACACAGTTTTATTACTCGATAGTGTCTGCACATATGCGTTATTAATACACTTCCCCAATGATAAATATTATGGGTGTTCCCCATTTTATCATAACTGGTTTAAATCGCATTATTTTAGGAATTAAGTATTTATAGAATTACACATGTAAAATAGCTTCATAATCGTTCCCTGAAGACGAACTGACCCTTCGAGTCATTCCATCAAAG
>NW_013787381.1:0-857 GCF_000517525.1 Limulus polyphemus
CTTATTGACAGTACACCAGTATTGATAAATCCTGTATCTTCTTATTGACAGGACACAGTATTGATAAATCCTGTATCTTCTTATTGACAGGACACAGTATTGATAAATCCTGTATCTTCTTATTGACAGGACACAGTATTGTTAAATCTTGTGTCTTTTTATTGACAGTACACAGTATTGATAAATCCTTTATAATCTTATTGACAGGACACATTATTGTTAAATCCTGTGTCTTTTTATTGACAGTACACAGTATCGTTAAATATTTTGGCTTGTTATTGATAGTACACAGTATCATTAAATCTTATGACTTGTTTTGATAGTACACAGTATCGTTAAATCTTTTGTTTTCTTATTGACAGTACACAGTATTGATAAATCCTTTATATTCTTATTGATACGACACAGTATTGTTAAATTATGTCTTCTTAGTGACAGTACACAGTATTGATAAATCCTGTATCTTCTTATTGACAGGACACAGTATTGTTAAATCTTGTGTCTTCTAATTGACAGTACACAGTGTTGATAAATCCTGTATCTTCTTATTGACAGGACACAGTATTTTTAAATATTGTGTCTTTTTATTGACAGTACACAGTATCGTTAAATTTTTTGGCTTGTTATTGACAGTACACTGTATTGATAAATCATGTATCTTTTTATTGACAGGACACAGTATTGTTAAATCTTGTGTCTTCTTATTGACAGTACACAGTATTGATAAATCCTGTATCTTCTTATTGACCGGACACAGTATTGTTAAATTTAGTGTCTTCTTTTTGACAGTACACAGTATCGTTAAATAGTGTGTCTTCTTATTGACAGTACACAATATTGATAAATCCGTATCTTCT
>NW_013787382.1:0-732 GCF_000517525.1 Limulus polyphemus
TCCATTTGAAAGACTTTAAACATTAGGATCGTACAGTATCATGGTTAGAGTTTGAACTATCAACCAACATTATGGTACTTATATATGTATCAAGTAATGAGGCCATAATGTTGGTTGATAGTTCAGACTAACCATGATACTGTTACTTTGTTTTCCTCATTACTTGATACATATATAAGTACTGTAATGTTGGTTGATAGTTCAAACTCTAACCATGATACTGTACTTTGTTTTCCTCATTACTTGATACATATATAAGTACCATAATGTTGGTTGATAGTTCAGACTAACCATGATACTGTACTTTGTTTTCCTCATTACTTGATACATATATAAGTACTGTAATGTTGGTTGATAGTTCAAACTCTAACCATGATACTGTACTTTCTTTTCCTCATTACTTGATACATATACAAGTACCATAATGTTGGTTGATAGTTTAAACTCTAACCACGATACTGTTATTTTGTTTTCCTCATAACTTGATACATATATAAGTACCATAATGTTGGTTGATAGTTCAAACTCTAACCATGATACTGTACTGTTTTCATCATTACTTGATACATATATAAGTACCATATTGTTGGTTGATAGTTCAAACTGTAACCATGATACTGTACTTTGTTTTCCTCATTACTTGATACATATATAAGTACCATAATGTTGGTTGATAGTTCAAACTCTAACCATGATACTGTACGACCCTAATGTTTAAAGTCTTTCAAATGG
>NW_013787383.1:0-631 GCF_000517525.1 Limulus polyphemus
GTGTAAACTTGTCAAATCAGCCCACGAGAAACTCTTGTGCAAACTTGTACAAACCCAGCCACCAGAAACTCTTGTGTAAACTTGTCAAATCAGGCCACCAGAAACTCTTGTGTAAACTTGTCAAATCCAGCCACCAGAAACTCTTGTGTAAATTTGTCAAATCCAGCCACCAGAAACTCTTGTGTAAACTTGTCAAATCCAGCCACCAGAAACTCTTGTGTAAACTTGTCAAATCAGGCCACCAGAAACTCTTGTGTAAACTTGTCAAATCCTGCCACCAGAAACTCTTGTGCTACTTCTGTCATACCGAAGAGTTGGTTTTGACCGTCACTCTTATAACACACTCAAAGATGACAGGACGTGAACCACGGTGACAGAGTTACGCTCGACTAGTCAGAAGATGAAGATAGAGGCAATATGATTATAACTTAAAGCAGGGTTTTCCGACATCTGTCCGGCGAAAAGCTATTAGCAACTTAAAGCAGGGTTTTCCGACATCTGTCCGGCGAAAAGCTATTAGCAACTTAAAGCAGGGTTTTCGACATCTGTCCGGCGAAAAGCTATTAGCAACTTAAAGCAGGGAATTTTCGACCTCTGTCCGGCGAAAAGCTATTAGCAACTTAAAGCAGGG
>NW_013787384.1:0-633 GCF_000517525.1 Limulus polyphemus
AAATATAACAAAGCCCTGTTTTCGTACAGCATAATTATAACAAAACCAAGTTTTCGTACAGTATAATTATGCCAAAGCCAGGTGTTCCTACATTATAAATATAACAAAGCTATGTTTTCGTACAATATAATTATGCCAAAGCCAGGTGTTCCTACATTATAACTATAAGAAAGCCATTTTTGAATAACAAAGCCATGTTTTCGTACAGTATAATTATAACAAAGCCAAGTTTTCGTACAGTATATTTATAACAAAGCCAAGTGTTCCTACAATATAAATATAACAAAACCATGTTTTCGTACATTATAATTATAACAAAACCAAGTTTTCGTACAGTATATTTATAACAAAGCCAGGTGTTCCTACATTATAAATATAACAAAGCCATGTTTAAGTACAATATAATTATGCCAAAGCCAGGTGTTCCTACATTATAACTATAAGAAAGCCATGTTTGAATATCAAAGCCATGTTTTCGTACAGTATAATTATAACAAAGCCAAGTTTTCGTACAGTATATTTATAACAAAGCCAAGTGTTCTTAAATTATAACAAAGCCAAGTTTTCGTACAGTATAATTATAACAAAGCCAGTGTTCTTACATTGTAATTGTAACAAGGCCAAGTGTTTTTA
>NW_013787385.1:0-633 GCF_000517525.1 Limulus polyphemus
GTACATGGTGGTTCTATAAACAGATATAACATTAAACATGATCTTTAGAAGAGTTCTTGGTGGTTCTATAAACAGATATAACATTAACAACAAAGGATAAATTGTCTAGTGGAAAAACATGATCTCTAGCAGAGTACTTGGTAATTCTATAAACAGATATAACAATAAACATGATCTTTAGAAAAGTACTTGGTGGTTCTATAAACAGATATAACAATAAACATGATCTTTAGAAGAGTACATGGTGGTTCTATAAACAGATATAACATTAACAACAAAGGATAAATTGTCACCTCTTGGACTTCTGTGTGAATATGTGTTTGTTTTGTTACATGTGTACATATGGGTTAGTCATGACAATAATTATGTTACATGTGTACATATGGATTAGTCATGACAATAATTATGTTACATGTGTACATATGGGTTAGTCATGACAATAATTATGTTATATGTGTGGGTTGGTTTGACAATAATTATGTTACATGTGTGGGTTAGTTATGACAATAATTATGTTACATGTGTGGGTTGGTTCTGACAATAATTGTGTTACATGTGTGGGTTGGTTATGACAATAATTATGTTACATGTGTACATGTGAGTTGGTTATGACAATAATTATGTTACATGTGT
>NW_013787386.1:0-1062 GCF_000517525.1 Limulus polyphemus
GTATCGTTAAATCTTGTGTCTTCTTATTGTAATGTGTACTGTCAGTAAGAAAACACAAGATTTAACATTAATGTGTCCTGTCAATAAGAAGACACAAGATTTAACGAAACTGTGTACTGTCAATATGAAGACACAAGATTTAACGATACTGTGTACTGTCAATAAAAAACACAAGATTTAACAATACTGTGTACTATCAATAAAAAGACACAAGATTTAACGATACTGTGTACTCTTTGTTGAATATTGTGTCTTCTTATTGACAGTACACAGTATTGTTAAATCTTGTGTGTTCTTATTGATAGTACACAGTATTTATAAATCTTGTATCTTCTTATTGACAGTACACAGTATATTTAAATCTTGTGTCTTCTTATTGACAGTACACAGTTTTGTTAAATATTGTGTCTTTTTATTGACAGTACACAGTATAGTTAAATCTTGTGTCTTCTTATTGACAGTACACAGTATAGTTAAATCTTATGTCTTCTTATTGACAGTACACAGTATCGTTAATTTTTGTGTCTTCTTATTGAAAGTACACAGTATCGTTAAATCTTGTGTGTTCTTATTGACAGTACATAGTATCGTTAAATCTTGTCTCTTCTTATTGACAGTACACAGTATCGTTAAATCTTGTGAATTTTTATTGATACTACACAGTATTGTTAAATCGTGTGTCTTCTTATTGACAGTACACAGTTTTCTTAAATAATGTGTCTTCTTATTGAGAGTACACAGTATCGTTAAATCTTGTGTCTTCTTATTGAAAGTACACAGTATCGTTAAATCTTGTGTCTTCTTTTTGACAGTACACAGTATCGTTAAATCTTGTGTCTTCTTATTCACAGTACACAGTTTTGTTAAATATTGTGTCTTCTTATTGAAAGTACACAGTAGGTTAAATCTTCTGTCTTCTTTTTGACAGTACGAAGTATCGTTAAATCTTGTGGCTTCTTATTGAGAGTACACAGTATCGTTAAATCTTGTGACTTTTTATTGATAGTACACAGTATTGTTAAATCTTGTGTTTTCTATTGACAGTACACAGTATCGTTAAAA
>NW_013787387.1:0-826 GCF_000517525.1 Limulus polyphemus
TACACACTCAACGTTGCGTCGTGAAGAGAACTGTACACACTCAACGTTACGTCGTGAAGAGAACTGTACACACTAACGTTACGTCGTGAAGAGAACTGCACCAATCAACGTTACGTCTTGAAGAGAACTGTACACACTTAATTTACGTCTTGAAGAGAACTGTACACACTCAACGTTACGTCTTGAAGAGAACTGCACCAATCAACGTTACGTCTTGAAGAGAACTGTACACACTTAATATTACGTCGTGAAGAGAACTGTACACACTCAACGTTACGTCTTGAAGATAACTGTACACACTTAACGTTACGTCGTGAAGAAAACTGTACACACTCAATGTTACGTCTTGAAGTGAATTGTACACACTCAACGTTACGGCTTGAAGAGAACTGCACCAATCAACGTTACGTCTTGAAGAGAACTGTACACACTTAATGTTACGTCGTGAAGAGAACTGTACACACTCAACGTTATGTCTTGAAGAGAACTCTACACACTCAGTGTTACGTCTTTAAGAGAACTGTACACACTCATGTTACGTCGTGAAGAGAACTGTACACACTCAACGTTACGTCTTGAAGAGAACTGTACACACTCAGCGTTACGTCTTGAAGATAACTGTACACACTCAACGTTACGTCTTGAAGAGAACCGCACCAATAAATGTTACGTCGTGAAGAGAACTGTACACACTCAACGTTACGTCGTGAAGAGAACTGTACACATTCAACGTTACGTCGTGAAGAGAACTGTACACACTTAATGTTACGTCTTGAAGAGAACTGTACACACTCAACGTTACGTCGTGAAGAGAACTGTACATACT
>NW_013787388.1:0-663 GCF_000517525.1 Limulus polyphemus
CAAACGAACATTTATTTTGAAATATTAATCATATAGCTTACAACACTATACAAAGATATTATCATGATCTTCTACCTTCAACGATCTACAAGACTTTCGATATACGGTAGTTATGACGTCGACGACTCTTGTTACAATAAGATAATTTTAAAAATTGCAGGTAATCAAAATCTGATGTTTATGTATATGTTTATCCAGTTTAGAATTACGTATGTTAGGCATGTTAAGATATTTGTTGCATAACAGCCCATGGTGGAAATTTTATTTTATTCAGACATTATTATGTCTGAATAAAATATACAGATATTTAAATATTTTTTCATATTTAAATGTGAATTTGGTACATTGGAAATAGTCTAAAGGCACAAAAAGTCTTAAAAAATGAACAAACGAAGGGATGACTTCAGTTATGTTTTAATAGTGAAAGGTCTTGTATCTTTAAAAGAAACAACAACAAAACAACAACAATCAACTTCAGAAAAAACCTTCATTTCACCTTCATTTCATAAATGAGCTTCCTGTCGTGGTTAAAACTTCAAGTTTTTTGCATGAAAGTAATATACATCTTCTTGTAGGTTATTGTTTTATATACATTTGTGTTATAGAAACATATGTGAAACACTTAGCAACATGTTTCTAATTCATCGTGATTTCAAAGAACAA
>NW_013787389.1:0-631 GCF_000517525.1 Limulus polyphemus
TCTACAACCAGTCACACTTAACGGTTATACAAGCATAAAAAATATCTACAACCAGTCACACTTAACGGTTATACAAACATAAAAATATCTACAACCAGTCACACTTAACGGTTATACAAGCATAAAAAATATCTACAACCAGTCACACTTAACGGTTATACTAGGCATAAAAAATATCTACAACCAGTCACACTTAACGGTTATACAGGCATAAAAAATATCTACAACCAGTCACACTTAACGGTTATACAGGCATAAAAAATATCTACAACCAGTCACACTTAACGGTTATACAAGCATAAAAAATATCTACAACCAGTCACACTTTATGGTTATACAGGCATAAAAAATATCTACAACCAGTCACACTTAACGGTTATACAAGCATAAAAAATATCTACAACCAGTCACACTTTACGGTTATACAAGCATAAAAAATATCTACAACCAGTCACACTTTACGGTTATACAAGCATAAAAAATATCTACAACCAGTCGCACTTTACGGTTATACAAGCATAAAAAATATCTACAACCAGTCACACTTAACGGTTATACAAGCATAAAAAATATTTACAACCAGTCACACTTAACGGTTATACAAGCATGAACTATGTAAAAGTCACTTACT
>NW_013787390.1:0-631 GCF_000517525.1 Limulus polyphemus
CATCAAATACTTTCAACAACCCGTGCCAGTACCAAGTTAGATATAAAACACATTAAATACTCACAATAACTCCTGCCAGTACCAGGTTAGATATAACAACACATTAAAGACTTTCAACAACCTGTGCCAGTACCAGGTTAGATACAACATTACATTAAAGACTTAAAACAACCCCTGCCCGTTCAAAGCTATAAACATCAACACAATACAGACTTATAACAACTCCTGCCAGTACCACGATAGATACAACAACACATTAAAGACTTTCAACAACCCGTGACAGTACCAGGTTAGATACAAAAACACATAAAATATTTAAAACAACTCCTGCCAGTATGAAGTCAGATACAACAACTTATTAGAAACTTTCAACAACCCGTGCCAGTACCAGGTTAGATACAAACAAACATAAAATACTAACAACTCCTGTCAGTATCAGAATAGATACAACAACACATTAAAGACTTACATCGACCCCTGTCCGTTCAAAGCAAGAAACAACAACACAATAACGACTTATAACAACTCCCGCCTGTACCAGGTTAGATACAACAACACATTAAAAACTTTTAACAAACCGTGCCAATACCAGGTTAGATACAAAAACAAATAAAATACTTACAACAACTCC
>NW_013787391.1:0-1240 GCF_000517525.1 Limulus polyphemus
GGATGTGACTTCTAACAGGACTGAAGATGTCTGCATTAGGGTTTAGCTGCAGGGTCTGGAAGGGGCTTGCCATTGTCTGGGGCTGATTAAGTCGATGGTTAATGTATCCTCTTTGTGTAAAGACAATAAATCGTTCTTTAATGTATTTAATTCGCTTTTAAATTTACTAATGTTTTTCATTTGTACTTCTTGCCACTGTTGTTGACTTTCCTGTAGTTGCTGTTGACTTTCCTGTAGTTGCTGTTGACTTTCCTGTAGTTGCTGCTGACTTTCCCGTAGTTTCTGCTGACTTTCCTGCAACTGTTGGAGACTTTCTTCCTGTTTCCCTTCTTGTTGTAATTGCCACTGCTGTAATCTCTCTTCTTGTTTCTTTTTCCTCCAACAACTGCTGTAATTTCTCTTCTTGTTTCTTTTCTTTTTCCTCCAACAACTGCTGTAATCTCTCTTCTTGTTTCTTTTTCCTCCAACAACAGCTGTAATTTCTCTGCTTGTTTCTTTTCTTTTTCCTCCAACAACTGCTGTAATCTCTCTTCTTGTTTCTTTCCTTTTTCCTCCAGCAACCACTGTAACCTCTCTTCTTGTTTCTTTTCTCGTTCTTCTTGTTTGTTTTGCTGTTCTTGTATTGCTGCCATCAAATCTGCTAAGCTGTAGTTTGATTTGCCGCTTCTCGTTTCCATTTTTTTTCTTTTCCATCCCACTCTCTGACACCAATTTGTTACGCCTCTGTTCCTTAGTTAATTTTCCGTAAAAATTATTTCCGAGGAAACTTTAGTGATACAAGTCCTTTCTTAAATAAAACTGGTTTATTCTTTCTGAATACTACTTTGCAATACACTTAATATCCACAGTCACGCTATAACAAACGCTATAATTCACAAGGAACGTCTCACGTGCTCGACTCAACAATACTCTCTCTCTCTGTTCGCAGTTCAATTACTCATTACATTGTTGCCGTCACGTTTTGACCGTCTTATATATAAAATAACACCGAAATCTAGTAAACGCCAGAGCATTCACGAACCTTCGAGAATATGACGAGTTACTAGCGTCACGTGACCCTGCTGTCATCACAATATATTATTTTGAAAATAAGTGAAATGCGTGCTGTTTATTCTTTGTAAACGGCTCCCGCTGCTTTATGTTAAGGCTTCTGCTGTTGTTTGCTGGTAATGGACTTGCACTCTTTTTAGCAATGTGCCCCATTTTATAACAAACATAACATCTATTCTCCCTTCTGTCT
>NW_013787392.1:0-633 GCF_000517525.1 Limulus polyphemus
AGCGTTTGTTTAGCGCGATTGTTGAAGTTGAGTGTATCGGTAAAGTTGTATTCGGAAAGAATAAACCAGTTTTATTAAGTAAATACTTGTGTCGCAAAGTTTCGTCGGAACGAAGTTACGGGAAGTTAATTAACAAACGGAGACTAACAGAAGTTTAGTTCTTGTACAGTAGATGGATTATGAAAAAGTTCAGAGAGGCAAGGTACGCTCTGAACACATAAGCCTTATAATGGAGCCCTTTGCAATGGAAACTACACTGCATGGCTATTGTCAAGATCCACATTCATCAGACAAAACATAAGCATAAGTATGTTATGGACTGTAATGACATGGTGAGGGTTCAAAATAGTTTTAATTATAACACACTCAACAACTGTATTATGCTAAAATATCCAATAGACTTCAAAAGGCCTATGACCAACCTGAACAGTGTCATCATTGCTAAATGACACTGTACAATGTCAAATAGATATCATGACTAAAACTATGTCTAAAATGCTGCCACTGCTCATTTCCTTAACAATAATGGCAGTACATAACATTAGGTTTAGTACTGTCAAAATGGCAATAAAGCAGTATGTTGGCAATCATAACTTCAGCATCACACTGTTTACACACTGCCAGGTCATTTTT
>NW_013787393.1:0-1061 GCF_000517525.1 Limulus polyphemus
AATACAGCGCTGATTGGTTGTTGTAACAAAACTGTATACTATCAATACAGCGCTGATTGGTTGTTGTAACAAAACTGTATACTATCAATACAGCGCTGATTGGTTGTTGTAACAAAACTGTATACTATCAATACAGCGCTGATTGGTTGTTGTAACAAAACTGTATAATGTTAATACAGCGCTGATTGGTTGTTGTCTATTGCTAATGATTATACTGACTTTACAATTAACCTATGCGAAGAGCCCCATCGATTTTTGCCTTTAAGAAAATAATATATATATATGCATTTTCTAAAACCTATCACATGATTGCTTTGTGGAAATTGATAGCAATACGGCTGAGGTAATTACAATAATGACACGCATTGTCTTTACCGAAAAACATCATCAAAGCTGCATCACGTTCTGTGCGTGAAAATACATACACAGTAAAGTGGATGGAGGTCAGGCTTTCACCTCTGTGTGTGTGTGTGTTAGTTTGAAATTCAAACCAAACCAATTTTATAATGCTCTGAACCGAAAGCTTTTGATTTAATCATACAATATACTTACCTCATGAACTGGTTTAATTTACATCATTTCTTAACCATTTGTGGTATGAAACCTTTTGTTCCCTCAAAGCTTAATATAACCAGAGGAAGAGCGTCCCGTTCCCAAACGTTGTGAACAGTAAAAAGATCTATTCATCATTTACCATTTTTTTACTGTAAATTTTCCCTTTTTATTTGACTTCGATTTAATTGTACCACAACTATCTTTATACACACAATGTTATGTTTTTGCTTATAATTCAAATACTATCAGTTCGTAATTCAACGAACAAAAGATAATGATAGCAAGTACCGATGTTCTCTTCTGTTAAACTGATAAATGTGTACAGAGTGTTCGTAAAGCATGGATTCAATGTAAACATATTTTATTTGAAACATTTTTTTAAAAATTAATCTAATGTTTTATTCTTTTTGTTGCAGGTTTGTGTTGCCCATATAATAATCATGGGGTTATTTAAAGTCGAAAGTTTATTTTGCATCATCTTAAGGATAGAATCGTACAGGCAGTTG
>NW_013787394.1:0-706 GCF_000517525.1 Limulus polyphemus
CAATATTCAACGATAATGTGTACTGTCAATAAGAAGACACAAGATTTATCTATACTGTGAACTGTCAATAAGAAGACACAAGATTTAACAATACTGTGTACTCTCAATAAGAAGACACACGATTTAGCAATACTGTCTACTGTCTATGAAAAGAACCAAGATTTAACGATACTGTGTACTGTCAATAAGAAGACACAAGATTTAACGATACTGTGTACTGTCAATAAGAAGACACAAGATTTAACGATACTGTGTACTGTGAATAAGAAGACACAAGATTTAACGATACTATGTACTGTCAATAAGAAGAAACAATATTCAACGATAATGTGTACTGTCAGTAAAAAAACACAAGATTTAACGATAATGTGTCCTGTCAATAAAAATACAGAAGATTTAACGATACTGTGTACTGTCAAAAAGAAGACACAAGATTTAACGACACTGTGCACTCTCAATAAGAAGACACACGATTCAGCAATACTGTGTACTATCCTTAAGAAGACACAAGTATTAACGATACTGTGTACTGTCAATAAGAAGACAAAAGATTGAACGATACTGTGTACTGTCAATAAGAAGACACAAGATTTAACGATACTGTGTACTGTCAATAGGAAGAGACAATATTCGACGATAATATGTACTGTCAGTAAGAAAACACAAGATTTATCAATAATGTGTCCTGTCAATAAGAAGACAGAAG
>NW_013787395.1:0-964 GCF_000517525.1 Limulus polyphemus
CATTTCACACACATCATGCACATCACCTAGAAACGATGTAATAAATGCTTAAAAACCGACAGTATCCACGAAACACACATTTCCCAAGCAATGTTCATCATCTACAAATGATCTAATAAATATGTGAAACTGACAGAATCGACAAAACACACATTTCACATTTCGCCTACAAACGTTGTAATAAATGCGTGAAAACCGACAGTATCGATAAAATACACATTTTACAAACAATGTTCATGACCTGCAAATGATGTAATAAGTGACTGATAACCGACAGTATCGACAAAACACATATTTCATGAACAACTTAATGTTCATTTCCTACAAATGATAAAATAAATGCGTGAAAACCGACAGTATCGACAAAACACACATTTCACAAACACTGTTCATCACCTACAAGTGATGTAATGGATGTGTGAAACCAATAGTATCGACAAAACACATTTCACAAACAATGTTCATAACCTGCAAATGAGGTAATAAGAGACTGATAACCGACAGTATCCACAAAACACATTCCCCAAACAATGTCCATCACCTTCAAATGGTGAAATAAATGCGTGAAACCAACAGTATCGACAAAACACACATTTCACAAAGAATGTTCATCGCCTACAAACTTTGTAATCAATGCGTGAAAACCGACAGTATCGATAAAATACACATTTTACAAACAATGTTCATGATCTACAAATGATATACGTGTAACACTTGACCAGATATGTTATATGTATGAAATATCTGGTCATTTGTTTTTTTTGTTAAATATTTCGTTCTCTGTTGTAGTTATCAAATGTATAGTCTTCTGTTATATTTATCAAAGGATGACCAGTTATTTGATAAGTGTAAAAGAGGACCAAATTTTTAATAACTATAACTGATAACCAGATATATGATAAGTATAACAGATGACTAGATATTTGATAACTAGAACAGAGGACCAGATATTCGTTGAGTATGA
>NW_013787396.1:0-633 GCF_000517525.1 Limulus polyphemus
ACTGCAGTATTACTGAACTGAAAGTATATCTTTTTAAAAACAAACCCTCATAACATGAAACTTTATAATGTATACAAAAAAAATGTTTGTTTGTTTGTTATGAATTTCGCGCAAAGCTAACGAGGGTTATCTGCAGTGTAAAACTAGAGGGAAGGCAGCTAGTCATTACTACCCACCGCCATCTCTTGGGCTACTCTTTTACCAATAAATAGTGAAATTGACCGTCACATTATAACGCCCCTACAGCTGAAAGGGCGAGCATGTTTGGTGTGACGAGGATTCGAACCCACGAGCCGCAGATTGCTAAAAATACAAAGTAAGTCACGTCATTATATGCAACATCCCTTTTACCTCACGTTTAGATAATCTGCTGAGCATAAGAGACATTCCAGCTTATGAACTATTGCTAAATTTTACATAACATACATTTATGCTAATAATGGTTGGAGATGGCATGAATGGGTAATGAAGAAAACTTTTGTATAAGTTTAAGATAACAGCAAATGTACAACATTTCGACAAGGTGTTGTCTGTTTGTTTGTAATTAAGCACAAAGCTACACAATGGGCTATCTGTGCTCTGCCCACCACGGGTATCGAAACCCGGATTCTAGCGTTGTAAGTCCGCAGACAT
>NW_013787397.1:0-844 GCF_000517525.1 Limulus polyphemus
GCACCACCCGATCTCCTCAATTTGTTGCTGAGGGATCAGTTCATAGATGCCTTGGACAGTCCACAACTTAAGATACAAGTGAAGCAAGCACACCCCTCTACCATGCAGGATGCAATGGCCAGAGCTCTCGAATATGAATCCTACGTTAAGTCCAACACAGAGGTACCGAGGTTGGTACAGTCATCTGGATTCAAGGCCAGAAAAGGTCAGCTTTCAGAGAGGTTTGAAGGACTTTGCTGGCACTGTAACAAACCTGGGCACAAGACAGCTCAATGCTGGCAACTTCAACACAGGGGAGACGATACAGCAGTAAAGGCTGCTACCAAGAATGGCTGTTGGAACTGTGGAGAGCAAGGACATCTGAGGAGCCAGTGTAAGAAAAATACCACCAATAAGTCAGCTTCGGGAAAACAGTAGTGGTTGGTGTTAAGGGACGCCCACCAACCTCCATCATGAAAGTCCCAACAGCTAAGTGTAAAATGGCAAGTACACATAGTATCTACGTGACAGGGAGGCTGGATGGCGAAAGGTGTAACTTTGTCATAGATTCTGCATCTCAGCACACCCTTGTGAGCATCAAGGTGCTGGATAACAAAGGAGTACCAGAAGCTGTACAGAAGCTCTGTGGTGTGAAACCTTGCAGAATGTCCTGGTGGGGACCAGTGTCTCGATAGTTACCCCCTGATGGGCATGAAAAACAGACAGAAAGTATACTTGGCTGATATTGAAGACTATCTACTACCGAGGAAGTGTGTAGTTAATTTCGATAAAATGACGATTGGAAACAACAAAGTCCAGACTCCAGTAAGTGTTGCTACATCCCTTGATTTGCATGTCACAGCAC
>NW_013787398.1:0-633 GCF_000517525.1 Limulus polyphemus
TTACTAAATTTCTGTGTATATAATTTAAGTAAGTATTTTTTTACTATCCAGATTTGTATCGACATTGTCATGAGATGTGTTGAATAACTGATGTATGTTTGTTTACACCTTCTCTACGAGGGTTAGTTAATAAAGAGGAGAAAAAAAAAACATTCGCCTAACACCCGGAAGTTCCCAGGTTCAAATCCTGGCAGGCACAGAATTTCGTTTTATGTCATGAAAGATGTCAACATTATTTAATACCCCCTGATTGAAGTTTCGTTTCTTTCACGTAATTCTATACGTTCGACTCACAGAATGACACATACATAAAGAGACTATGCTTATACATTCATCAATTTTATATATTGAAATAAAAACTACACGCGAAAGCCATTAACTGATGAAGAAATAAGAGAGAAAAAAAAGACGTATGAGACAGCTGAATGTGCTAACCCCTAAGAAAATAGTTCCTTTGTGCCTGCCAGGGCTTGAACCTGGGACCTTCCGCGTGTTAGGCGGATGTGATAGCCACTACACCACAAGCACTTGTTCGCTATTTTTGTCTAATTCTGATAATATCATAATCTATACAAATGTAACTTTTTGAAATTTTCAACTTATGTAATGTATTTGAAAGCCTTATATTAGTGT
>NW_013787399.1:0-816 GCF_000517525.1 Limulus polyphemus
CCTACATACATGTTCTACATTGTAACGAGTTACCAACATACATGTTCTACATTATAAAGAGTTACCTACATACATGTTCTACATTGTAAACGAGTTACCTACATACATGTTCTACATTGTAAAGAGTTACCTGCATACATGTTCTACATTGTAACGAGTTACCTACATACATGTTCTACATTGTAAAGAGTTACCTACATACATGTTTTACATTGTAAAGAGTTACCTACATACATGTTCTACATTGTAACGAGTTACCTGCATACATGTTCTACATTGTAACGAGTTGCCTACATACATGTTCTACATTGTAACGAGTTGCCTACATACATGTTCTACATTGTAACTAGTTACCTGCATACATGTTCTACATTGTAACGAGTTACCTACATACATGTTCTACATTGTAACGAGTTACCTACATACATGTTCTACATTGTAGAGTTACCTACATACATGTTTTACATTGTAAAGAGTTACCTACATACATGTTCTACATTGTAACGAGTTGCCTACATACATGTTCTACATTGTAACAAGTTATCTACATACATGTTTTATATTGAAACGAGTTGCCTACATACATGTTCTACATTGTGACGAGTTACCTACATGCATGTTCTACATTGTAAAGAGTTACCTACATACATGTTCATGTTCTACATTGTAGAGTTACCTACATACATGTTCTACATTGTAACGAGTTACCTGCATACATGTTTTATATTGAAACGAGTTACCTACATACATGTTCTACATTGTAACGAGTTACCTACATACATGTTCTACATTGTAAGAGTTACCTACATACATGTT
>NW_013787400.1:0-634 GCF_000517525.1 Limulus polyphemus
TGGAAAAGTTCGTTGATCCAACGTGCAATGATTTGTGACAGGTAGAAAGGTTCGTGGATCCAACGTGCAATGATTTGTGACAGGTGGAATGAAAGAGACAAGAAAGTGCGTTGAAGTAGGATTACAAATTTAACGAAAATACGAAAGAGAAAACTTCAAAATTACTGATTTTGTGGTAGGACTATGATAAGATGTTGAAATTAAGAGTAAACTAAATAATTTCAAGGTGAATTGTAATTAAGCAGGAATAAAAAAATATATATACGAAACGCTCTTGATCAGCAGTCTGAAGAGTGTTGTCTACTTGAACACAACTTCTGTTCAGTACATCTTGAATCGAGAAAAGTCGGAGATTTTGGGGTGTAGGATTTCTCCAAAGATTTTTAGGGCCTAGTGTCCCTATTCGTCCGCTCTAGACGCTTTTTGTGAAGGGAATGGAGTAAGGATTTACTATTTCTTGAGGGCTAGAAGTAGGCTTAGCAAGGGTAGTTTTTAATAGTAGGTCGAAATGCCAGTTGTAATGTTAAGAGGAGTGGCTTGAAATAGACCGTGACAGGGGGCAAGAGAGCAGGATGCGAGAGGTAGTTGAGGGTTAACTTTAGGTGATCCTGGTAGTAGTTCTTCATGTGGTGGG
>NW_013787401.1:0-633 GCF_000517525.1 Limulus polyphemus
GTAAAGAACAATTCTAACACTACGTACTACCCTTAAAGACTACAAAACACCCAGTCTTACTTTATTGATTTTAACTAGTCTCACGATTTCTTATATTTGTTTGTAATTAAGCACAAAGCTGCACAATGCAGATTTAGAGTTGATTTAGGCTTAATTTGATAAGTGGAGGAAAACGTTTTGTTTTGTTTGTAATTAAGCACAAAGCTACACAATGGGCTATCTGTGCTCTGCCCACCACTGGTATCGAAACCCGGATTCTAGCGTTGTAAGTCCGCAGACATACCGCTGTGCCAGTGGGGGGTGGGGGGCATGAGGGTTAGAATTAATATTTTCTGAAACTAAACTAACTCAGTGAGAAGTTAGCGAATCGAACGATATACTCGGATTCATGTGTCTTTTCCGCAAAAAATTACCAATTCTGCTGAAGAGAGAGAGAAAAATGTACTTCAATAGGCACCATTCTTACATAACGTAAAAGCCATGAAGGATCATTGTATCCATTGAAAGTCGTCCTAGCATGGCCAGGTGGATAAGGCGCTCGACTCGCAATCTGAGGGGCGCGGGTTCGAATCCCCGTCCCACCAAACATGCTCGCCCTTTCAGCCGTGGGGGCGTTATAATGTGACGGTCAAT
>NW_013787402.1:0-634 GCF_000517525.1 Limulus polyphemus
CTTTACTTAAATTATTTTTGCATCTCTAGCAGAAACGCTATCAAAGTGAATGAAATAAATAAATAAAAACGTGAAACTTTATGAAAGAAATAAGATTTGAAACTTGACGGAGAGTTTCAAAAAGATTTTATAGCACACTGCAATAAAGTTGGCTTACTTGTTAACCACAGAACTATCAGCTTTTAAAAAATATTCAAACTATTTTAAGCACAGGGTTTCTAATAACATATGAGTCACAAACGAAATGAACAAAAATATGATCAAAATTGCAATTAATCCCTTTAATTAATGCTGAGGTCCCGTATGTATTTTACGTATGTAAACCGAGGATTGTATTTGTCTGGACACTACTCTAACCAAAGCTTTTCATTTTCACATAGGGAACTCGTTGTAAAACTGGGATCTGACCTTGACTACATTGCAACACCGTCAATCTAATTATTTTAACAAAAGATATGCCTTGCTGTACGATGCTTGAAGAGTGCCAGTTTTTTGTCAATGAGCCCCTGCCTTTTAATGATTTGTTCATGTTACTTTAAAGCTTTATATTATTTTACGCCCAATTTATTCCTTGAACACACAACAAAAAGCTCAACTTCTACCATGTACTATTGCAATAATAAATGGAAAAAAC
>NW_013787403.1:0-631 GCF_000517525.1 Limulus polyphemus
ATACAGAAGCTTTATGGTTTTATTGTGGGGACCAGTGTGGATAACTATTGAGCTCATGGGCATAAAGGACATACACAAAGTATACTTGGCTGACATTGAAGACGAATGCATATTAGAATTGGACTATCTACTACCGAGGAAGTTTGTAATTGTGTTTTGATAAAATGACGTTTGGGAACAACAAAGGCCAAGTTCCGGTAACTCTTAAAAGAGAGATTGAACTAATTTGTTGCCATCAACCTGAAGTCAAGCCTACTGAAAGAGTTGATGATGGTGAAGTGGAACCAAATATAGATATCAAAGGAGAACAGCTGAAAGACCAAGATTTGAAGACTATAATTGATTTCCTAAAAGCAAGTGTTTTGCGCCCTGCTTGTGAGAAGGTGTCTAGTCTAAGCCCTACGACAAAGCACTATTGTGCACAATCGGACCAGTTGAGGCTTTTTCTTCTTCGGAGATGGGAAACTATACTTGGCTGACATTGAACACGAATGCATATTAGAATATGACTATCTACTACCGAGGAAGTTTGTAATTGATTTTGATAAAATGACGTTTGGGAACAACAAAGGTAAAGTTCCGGTAAACCTTAAAAGAGAGATTGAACTAATTAGTTGCCATCAACCTGAAG
>NW_013787404.1:0-633 GCF_000517525.1 Limulus polyphemus
TATATGATCCGTAATTAACACTACTAATGCAAATCTTGATCTTTTCTGTGATTAACACTACTGCGAATATTGATCTGATCCGTGATTAACGCTACTACAAATCTTGATCTGATCCGTGATTAACGCTACTGCAAAACTTGATCTTATCCGTGATTAAAACTAATGCAAATCTTGATTTTATCCGTGATTAACACTACTGCAGATCTTGGTCTCATCCGTGATTAACACTACTACAAATCTTGATTTGATCCGTGATTAACACTACTACAAATCTTGATCTGATCCGTGATTAACGCTACTACAAATCTTGATCTGATCCGTGAT
The DNA here is from genome assembly GCF_000517525.1 of Limulus polyphemus. Lineage (NCBI taxonomy): Eukaryota > Metazoa > Arthropoda > Merostomata > Xiphosura > Limulidae > Limulus > Limulus polyphemus. The sequence goes on from NW_013787404.1 coordinate 325, forward strand.
TAACACTGCTGCAAATACTGATCTTATCCGTGATTAACACTACTGCGAATATTGATCTTATCCGTAATTAACACTACTGCAGGTCTTAACTTTATCCGTGATTAACGCTACTACAAATCTTGATCTGATCCGTGATTAACTCTGCTGCAAATCTTGATCTTATCCGTAATTAACACTACTGCAGGTCTTGATCTCATCCGTGATTAACGCTACCACGAATATTGATCGGATCTGTGATTAACACTACTGCAAATTTTGATTTTTATCCGTGATTAACACTACTGCAAAACTTGATCTGATCCGTGATTA
>NW_013787405.1:0-632 GCF_000517525.1 Limulus polyphemus
GGAGTAATTCAGTGCGAAGGAAGCCACAGGAATATGAGGGGAAAGCACCGTGGGAAGCATATAGAGCACAGTTTGAGTTACTGGCAGAGATGAATGGATGGACAGAGGAGCAGAAAGCTGTATATCTGGCAACAAGCTTGAAGGAACAACCACTGGAAATACTTGGACAGTTGTCAGCAGACGACAGGCACAGCTATAGAACACTTGTGTCGGCTCTAGAACTCAGGTATGGAACCCAAAACCAGTCAGAAGTCTACAGGGCCAGGTTCAGGACGAGAGCCCGTGCTAAAGGGGAGAGCCTGCAAGAGCTGGCACAGGACTTGGAGAGCATGGCACACAAGGCCTACCCAACTGCACCACCCGATCTCCTTAAGTTGTTGCTGAGGGATCAGTTCGTAGATGCCTTGGACAGTCCACAACTTAAGATACAAGTGAAGCAAGCACACCCCTCTACCATGCAGGATGCAATGGCCAGAGCTCTCGAATTTGAATCCTACGTTAGGTCCAGCACAGAAGTACCGAGGTTGGTACAGTCATCTGGATTCAAGGCCAGAAAAGGTGAGCTTTCAGAGAAGTTTGAGGGACTTTGCTGGCACTGTAACAAACCTGGGCACAATAGAGTTCAATGTTGG
>NW_013787406.1:0-849 GCF_000517525.1 Limulus polyphemus
GTTTGGATATCGATACTTTTATAATAATAAACAGCCTAGTTTTAACCTTCGAAAAACAATACGTTCCATGCAGCTACCATTAACACCATGTTCCGTCGTTCCTAATGAGTTTGTTAGCTGTGTTTGGATATCGATTTTCCTGAAGATTTAAGACTCGTTAGTGGAATCGCTTTACTTCGTGTCTGTTGCACATCATGGTATGCCCTTTGCTCTAGTTCGTCTCCACTAATTTCACCTACTAGTTGTCTCATTATTTGATAGAGTTTAGTGATTGGATGAGTGGAGGGCGGACTTACTAAAATAGTAAGGCCAAAACATGTAAAAGTAAATATTTTTTAACGCATTATTTTCTGATCATTATTGGATGATGCAAGTAGAATTAGGTAAGTCTTGAAACAGTAGGTGGAGACGTAGTAGATCAAAGGACATACCGTGATATATAGGTGTGTTCACATAAGTAAGTACAATACTTCTGTAACCGACTGAATTCCAAACTTTTTTCTACTGTAAATGAAGTAGATAAAGATAATACAGAGGTCATCGGAGGAGAGAACGCTAAATTTGGATTTGATTTATTATTTTAAAACAACTGTGGGCTGTTTATAACATAATGCCAAGATGACCACTGGCTACTTGGCATCATGTATTAGGGTGGAGCCAGTGGTAATCTTGACATCATGTATTAGGGTGGAGCCAGTGGTCATCTTGGCATCATGTGTTAGGGTGATGACCACTGGTTCCACCCTAACACATGATGCCAAGATGACCACTGGCTCCACCCTAATACATGATGCTAAGATGACCACTGTTTCCACCCTAACACACGATGCCAAGATGACCACTGGCTCC
>NW_013787407.1:0-631 GCF_000517525.1 Limulus polyphemus
AACTCTACAGAACACACACCAACTTTCTTTAAACACATAAATTCTATTCATCCCAACATCAAATTTACCATACAACACGAAAACAATAAACAGTTATCCTTTCTTAACCTCAAAATTATTAGATCTGACACTGAGTTTAAAACAAAAATTCACCGCAAAAACACACACACTGGTCTCTACATCCCCTGGAATTCCGCTCATGACACCACACAAAAAATCAATACACTTAAAAACCTCATAAACACAGCCACAAGACTTTGTTCAACTGACTACATAAATGAAGAAATTAACCACATAAAGCACTCATTTATTCACACCAATAAATTCCCACCAGATATAGTTGAAAAGCTCTCCAACATTCCCCACAATAAAACTCAACTCACGAACAAAATTGACACTAACAAATCCAACAACAGCACATTACATTGCAGTTTACCATTTGTTCCTGAAACCAGCTCAAGAATTATCCACACTTGGACTAAACTAGCCAGTAAACACAATATTCCTGTCAACGTCAAATTCTCACAAAAACCCGGCCCTAAATTAAAATCGTTACTAAGCAAAAATTATTTAGAATCACACAATACCAACGTCACTTACAAAATAACATGCAATAACTGCCCAGAATTCT
>NW_013787408.1:0-1573 GCF_000517525.1 Limulus polyphemus
GAAAATGTTTAGCAGGGATGGCTGGTATGAGTATTAAAAACTTTAAAATAAAGTATAAGAACAACGTTTCGACCTTCTTAGGTCATCTTCAGGTTAACAAAGACAGTTTCAACCTGACCTTTACTGGGCACATGTCTTAGGGACGAGAGTGTGAACAGGTACGAGATTGTAGGGGGCGTAGCAGTTAGATGTTAGGTGATTAATATAGGTATAAAGGTGTTCCTTTATATTGATTCAATTTTTGTTTGTGTTCTTGTATTAGTAGGGCTTCTTTGATTTTTCGTTTGTTGGCCTTTGCTTTTCTAATTAATATGTTGGTGTTTTCTATGCTTATGTTGTGTTTTGCAGTGTTCAGAATGTGGGAAGGTGTTTTGCTGTGTTCGTTGAATATGGTTTCCATTTTTCGGCTTGTTTCTCTGATTAGAATTCGTAGCAGTTATTGCATTGTATTTTATAAATAATGTTGGTGTTATGTTTGTCAGTGTAGTTTTTACATGGTATGGATTTTAGTTTTGTGCGCGATTTGTGAATGCATTTAGTGTTTATTGGAATGTTATGTTTTGTTGTAAGTTTTTCCAAATGTTGATTATTTTATAGCTAATATCGGGAAAATACTGTATGCAATAGTGCGGGATTTTCTTCAAAAACCATCGAAAAAACTATACACACATACCGAGGTCAAAAACACAATCAACAGCAAACAAAAATATTGGGAAGAAAAATACAAATCTGGGAAATATTAAGATTTATGTATGTATAAACACTGTCACAAAACTCTGCTCACCAGATAAAATTACAGATAAATATGTAAAACTATACACACACACACACATACCTAGGTCAAAAACACAATCAACAGCAAACAAATAGGGCTTTAATAATTTGTAAATTTGGTAAATAGCATCAAACAAAACAGTTAAAAATATTGGGAAGAAAAATAAAAAAAAGTGTAAAAAATGAAATAAAATATTTACTATAAAAACTAGCAACATATTTATGACGACAATAAGAGTTCAGACATAAATGGCTACAAACAAAATAAAGTTTGGGGAAATTTAATTCAAGGTTTTAAAAGTAATAATTTTAATTTTAAATTTTACACTCTATATTTTCTTATTGTCTCTTTTTCACTAATGCCGTTTCCTGAGTTAAAAAAATTAATGCAAAATTACATATTCAGATTTTGTAAAATAGACTTTATTTTCCGAGAGTTCGTGTACAATCCGAAGCTGATGATTGTGTGAATTAGAGGAAAATTAAAATATTTTTAACTCTATTGTCTTTTCATGCGCCAAAATCCCTTAACTATTTGTTTGGTGTCATTTCCCGAACATTATTTATTTTCTAGTATTCTGAGGGTCTGTTTAATATATCCTGATGCCTTTGTTGTCCTCCCTGTTCCTTTTGACTGGCTAAGAAATGTTTGGCCCCATACCCTTTTGAATTTTGTTCATATTTGGTAAAATTCCCCAATTGTTGGCCAATTTTGGCAAATTTCTTGGCTATTTTGTTCTTTTTCAAAAGTATTTGGCAGAAAACCTCCATACCCACAGAAAGCAGAATTATGGGGCTT
>NW_013787409.1:0-633 GCF_000517525.1 Limulus polyphemus
CTTCTTTGGTATAACCGTTTGCCAGGTCGTCACTTTCCCATCTGCAATTTCCCATCTCCGGAGAAGAATACCATCTTCAAGCTTCAACTGGTCCCAATGCGTCCAATAGTTCTTTTTCACAGGGTTTAGACTAGACACCTTCTCCCAAACAGGGCGCACTACACTTGCTTTTAGAAAATCAATTATTGGCTTCAAATCTTGGTCTTTCTCCTGTTCTGCTTTGATATCTATATTTGGTTCCACTTCATCATCATCAACTCTTTTAGTCGGCTTGATTTCAGCTTGATGGCACCTAATTAGTTCAACCTCTCTTTTAACAGTTACCGGAACTTGGCCGTTGTTGTTCCCAAACGTCATTTTATCAAAATCAATTACAAACTTCCTTGGTAGTAGATAGTCCAATCCTAATATGCATTCGTCTTCAATATCAGCCAAGTGTACTTTCTGTCTGTCCTTTACGCCCATGAGCTCAATAGTTACCCACACTGGTCCCCACAACCTTGCAGAATGCCCTGTCACACCACAAAGCTTCTGTATGGCTTCTGGTACTCCATCGTGATCTAACACCTCGATGCTCACAAGGGTTTGCTGAGACGCAGAGTCTATGACAAAGTTGCACCTTTGGCCATCCAG
>NW_013787410.1:0-633 GCF_000517525.1 Limulus polyphemus
ATTTAACTGTAACATACAACAGTGTACCGGTCAATGATTTAACTGTAACATACAACAGTGTACCGGTCAATGAATTAAGTGTAACATACAACAATGTACCAGACAACGAATTAAGTGTAACATACAACAATGTACCAGACAACGAATTAAGTGTAACATACAACAATGTACCAGACAAAGAATTAAGTATAACATACAACAATGTACCAGACAACGAATTAAGTGTAATGTACAACAATGTACCGGACAACGAATCAAGTGTAACATACAACAGTGTACCGGTCAATGAATTAACTGTAACATACAACAATGTACCAGACAACGAATTAAGTGTAACATACAACAATATACCAGACAACGAATTAAGTGTAACGTACAACGAATCAAGTGCAACGTACAACAGTGTACCGGACAATGAATCAAGTGTAACGTACAACAGTGTACCGGTCAATGAATTAAGTGTAACATACAACAATGTACCAGACAACGAATTAAGTGTAACATACAACAATGTACCAGACAACGAATTAAGTGTAACATACAACAATGTACCAGACAACGAATTAAGTGTAACGTACAACAATGTACCAGACAACTAATTAAGTGTAACATACAACAGTGTACCGGTCAATG
>NW_013787411.1:0-631 GCF_000517525.1 Limulus polyphemus
CGGAATTAAGAAGATATTGAGTCACCTATGCCAAAGATTTTACTGGATAGGTATGAGGCGAGATGTGGAAGAATGGTGCAGGACATGCAGTACATGTTGTGCTAAAAGGGGACCCAAGGATAAGGGACGCCCACCTGAGAATGTGTCAGAGTTTGTGAAAGTGTTATCGGAAAGGATGGATGATATTCACCATCAAGTGTGTTCAAACTTGAAAACGTCTGTTGATTCGATGAACCTATCTTATGATAAGAGATCTACTGAAGCCAGCTTTGAACCAGGAGACAAGGTGTGGTTGTATAATCCCAAGAAGACCAAAGGAAAGTCTCCTAAGTTGTCTTCTCCATGGGAAGGCCCATATGACACAGTGAATCGTCTCTCAGACGTGACTTTCTGGGTAAAATGTGGTCGGCGAGACAAGCCAAAAGTGGTGCATGCCAACAGGCTTTGGCATTATCACGGTCCAAGACATTTCAGTTGGGACGAAGTGGACAACAGAACAAATGACGCTGCTGAAGACGTGTCACCTGAAAAAGCCACTGTCGAAGAAGAAACTCTCCTCAGTGTTGAGAAGGGAAACGGTGAAGCTCTTGATGAAGTTACTACCCCTGATGTGACTGTTACCGACGATAGG
>NW_013787412.1:0-631 GCF_000517525.1 Limulus polyphemus
GGAATAAGTCAGCGGCAAATTTTGCAGAATTTGAGAATCCCGCTTTCGACAGTCAACAAAATCATCGTACATTCAGGAAACACGGCAAGGAAACAAATGTGCAGTGTCCGGGTCATCCTGGTCCATCAGAGAGGACAAAAAAGGGCTGTCAAGAGGAGCATTGAAATGGATCCCAGATTAACGACTGCAGAAGTGGCCAAAGTTGGTGGGATGAGCCCGAAATCTGTTCAACGGATTCTCCACAGATTGGATTATCATTGGAGCAGCTACACGGAAGCCCTTATTAAGACCTGCCAACATAGTCAAATGGAAGAAGTGGGCAAGTGATATGATGACCAAGCCTCTGGACTTTTGGAAGACCGTATTGTTCTCAGACAAATCAAGATTCGCTCAATTTTCGGACAATGGAAGGATATGGGTCTGAGAATGCCTCACCAAGAGTTTTGGCTCAACAGATTGCAGCCAACTGTGAAGCACGGTGGTTTCAGCGTGATGGTTTGGGGAGCTGTTTGGGTTGGTGGGAGATCGAGCTTAGTGGAGTGAGTTAGCAACATAAATTTTGCAAAATATTGGAGGAAAGACTCTTGCCACTTTATTCCTCGGGTCTCGTGGACAAGAACACAACGTTGTT
>NW_013787413.1:0-2124 GCF_000517525.1 Limulus polyphemus
ATTTCATATATCATACTCTGATAGAAAATAGTAATTGTCATGAAATATGCTCTTACGTTGTAGACATCAATAAATATTTAAGGTATTTATTAAGATATTAAATATCAAACCTTACATAGTATTTTGTATTAAATTTACATTTTTTATATGAGAAATCAATGGATATAAATATTTCATATCATAATATTTTAGTAATTATTACCAATAGTTGAACCAAGTGCTATATATTACTTATTCAACTAATATACATGTAATTTTTTATAAGTTGTCTCTTCATTCTATGTATTTTATTTTTAACAGAGTACAAAGCAATGCATCCAGTCACAAAAGTCTCTTTCTAAGGTCAAGGACTTACTTCAGGGGTATACAGGTCTCTATGGACTCTTCACCTCAGTTAAAGCTAGTGAAGGTATCTGAGCAGTGTGACCTCCTCAAACGTCGAAAAATTGGCTACTGGTTTGATTATGGATCCATAAACTGCATACTACTATTATATTAGCTTCCCAAATGTATAAACACTTTCAATCTCCATTTTTTCACAGATATTTTATAGACAACAATTATGTATCATAATATGAAATATCCATTTATTTTGTTTGCTTTAGTAATACAAATTGATTTAATTTAATTTGAAAAATACCATTTTTCATTCCTCTTTTATGCAAAACTCAATTTTATTAAACCTCCAAAAATATGTAACCATTTATTTTGAAAACTGTCATAAAAATTTCAACATCTAGATAAATAAGAGATTTGTCTTCATTTGTTGAATTAGTTCCCAATTGTCACCTCTAGTGTTGAATCAAAGTTTCTGTACAAACAAACTGTAATATGAACATTAAATTTTGTTTTATAATTGAATCTTCTAGTTCCAGTACAAACTAAGGTTAGTAATCACTAGCACAAACAGCCAGTCATAGGGTATCATTTCTGCTAGTAGAACAAATGCTGGATAATCTAAAATGTGTTTAATGATCCAAAAACCAAACAAAAACTGCCATTCCATCCAATAGTCAGAATACATTTTTAAGTATTGAAATGACTTTCTAACAGTTAGTTGTAATTTGTTTTTCTGTGTTTATCTCTTATTTATCTTTTCTGCATGAATAACATTGGTCTATACACACACACACCTTTCCTTCTGGTATATCAACATCTAAATGATCAAGAAGTTTTTCTTCACTCATTGACTTGGTTTCCAATTGTAATGTCTGACTTTGAATCACAAATTATGAATAAATAAAACATACAGTTATCTTACCATAATGGATGTAGTAGTAGTAGCAGCAGCATGTATGTCAATATCTATGTATGTAACCAAAACTCCTACACCATCTATAGAATGGCTCCACAAACAAAAACCCATAAAAACTTTCACACTTTGTGTATTCAAGAATCAAATATTTAGAAAAATAACTGTGGTATGTGCAACAACCATTTCTTTATAATAGAGCTAAACTTTAAATAAAATTGCTCTCCCCACAACAAGAACATGATTTTCACAAGAACTGTACATGAGGATTTGATTTTATCTTTATTGATGTAATTTTTAAATGTAGTCTGAGAAATTGGAGTTCGTAAAAAACTATTATTTTTTCAATAAATGGTACCACTTTTAGTATATAATAGCACTACAGTTTATATCAGTACAATATATGAAAAGAGCATAATTCAAAAACTTTTCCATGAACTACTTCCCAGAAAAACAAAATTATTTTAGAAAATGTTCACTTCTAAATTTTTTTCAATGAGATATTAATACTACATCTTACCCGTAGAAAACAAAATTTCAGTTTTTAACCAATCTCACTACTCTCTGTGATAGTGGTGGATCCATTCAGTATCTCATGATGCCTAGGAACATTAAAGTGTAACTTTTAATTCCAATTTAGAGCACTCCAGTAATCTTGAAACTTCATGCCACTCACTTCCACCATCAGGATGCTTTTCTACTTCTCTTTGCTCCTGCATGTGAGATGTAACCACTTTAAGTAGTGTTATGGTCACAAAAAATTTGTGAATGTGTACTGAACAAAGTCTGATATGTTTCATTGTAGTGCTTCTGGGAAGAGCAAGTGGCACCTTGCTATTATCCAACAGATTTTGGAGGAAGTGAAGAGCCTT
>NW_013787414.1:0-653 GCF_000517525.1 Limulus polyphemus
TCGCCCTAAACCTAGCCCTGTAGACTTCAGACTGATTTTAGGTTCCATACCTGAGTTCTAGAGCCGCTAACAGTGCTCTATAGTTGTCCATGTCGTTTGCTGACAACTGTTCAAGTATTTCCAGTGGTTATCCCTTCTAGCTCGTTGCCAGATAACTGCTTTCTGCTCTTCTGTCCATCTATTCATTTCTGCCAGGAGCTCAAATTGTGCTCTATATGCTTTCCACGGTGCCTTCCCATCGAATTCCTGTGGCTTCCTTCGTACTAGATCACCCCTATTGTTGACATTCACATCTAGGATGTGACTTCTAACAGGACTGAAGATGTCTGCATTAGGGTTTAGCTGCTGGGTCTGGAAGGGTCTTCCCGTTTTCTGAGGCTGATTAGGTCGATGATTAATATGTCCTCCTTGTGTCAAAGACAGTATATCATTCTTTAATGTATTTAATTCACCTTGAAATTTGCTAATGTTTTCCATTTGTACTTTTTGCCACTGTTGTTTACTTTCCTGCAACTGTTGGAGACTTTCTTCCTGTTTCTTTTATTGTTCCAGTTGTCACTGCTGTAATCTCTTTTCTTGTTTCTTTTCTCGTACTTTTTGTTTCTTTTCTTTTTCCTCCAACAACTGCTGTAATTTTTTCTTGTTTATTTCGC
>NW_013787415.1:0-1456 GCF_000517525.1 Limulus polyphemus
AAAAATGCAGAACACACACAAAAAAATTATATGTTCCTGCTTACACATAGCAATAAGTACATGTAAAAATTGATTTGAACTAAATTAAAATTGTTTATTCCTAACCTTGATTATGTAAGCAAGAGTAGGAAGGAATTTGTTTGTTTCAGAATTTTTCACAAAGCTACTCTAGGGCTCTCTACGCATAGCCGTCTCTAATTTTAAAATGGTAGACTTGAGTGAAGCCAGCTGGAAAACTCTTCGGCTAGAGGGAGGGATCTTACCGTCACTCTTATAGCACATCCACACCTCAAAGTGCGGAGGGTGTTTTGCAGCAACAGATGCGTGCCATGAGTAATCGGATTCCCAGTCCGGCCACGACACATGTAGGTCACCCAGACATATTTGAGCCCTTTCAGCCGTATGAGCATTATAATGTGACGATCAACCCCACTATTCGTTGATAAAGAGAATCCCAAGAGTTGGGGGTGGGTCTTATTGACTAGCTGCCTTCCCTCTATTCTATTACTATTAATTAGGGAAGGCTAGCGCAGATAGCCATCGAGTAGCTTTGCATGAAATTCCAAATAATCCAAGTTCTCAAGGGCTGTTACCAAAAGGTGTTTATCCTGCTTCATATGTTTATTATTGATTTCGATACTGATGCTTCTCTACAGGAAGTTCTTTTGATAAAACACTAAAATTAACGATACTTGGTGCACAACATATTATGAACTTGGAAAATTTGGTGTATATATAGAGAACAGAAATATCATAAATGTTACACCTCTACAGAGGTGACATCCGATTGAAATACTTATTAATGACGAAACCGCGTATACAGGCCGAAAGCAAGAACGAGATAAAGGGACTGAGTGAAAGAAAAACATTATGCAAATAAACTATTATAGTATTACGTTCAAAATTCATTCATCTTCAGTGACTATATGCTTGTATGCCGAGTGATAATTTTTGTGTTCTTTCAGCAAAATAGTTACCTAGTGAAAAAATTGCATTGTGTGGTATGCGCATGTGTATTTAGTCCAATTGCAGTTCTGGTACTTAAACTCGTAGTATATAGCTCAATCTATTAGAAGCTTTTTTTTTCCTCCCAACTTTGAACTGATAGACTTAGAGGGACGACAGCTAATTATAAGAATCCACTGCCATCTTTCGGGCTACTCCTGTCATAAACGAATAATGGGATTTGACCGTCATCCGTATTGTGTACCCACGGTCTCAAAAGTGCAGAGCACTATAAAATAATGAGTATAAACATTTTGTTGTTGTTTTTTAAATGATCCAGGTTCCCAGGTTTTTTCTTTTCACAGAGGATGTCTGGTTAGATATTTTTTACCCGTGCAAACCTTAAGTGTGTGTGTGTGTTTATTATATCTGTTTGCAATATTAAAAACAAAATAAGAACAGAACAGGTTCTTTAAGAGCTAATTTGTGTGTATAATAAATAGTATAATAT
>NW_013787416.1:0-995 GCF_000517525.1 Limulus polyphemus
CCTATGTGTAACTCTAGTTACCGAATTTATAACCCCCATACTCATCTTTAGCCATACTTGGTACAACTACTCCATAAACACCCAGGTGTAACTCTAGTTACCGAATTTGTAACCACCATACGCATCTTTAGCGTTATTTGGTACAACAACTCCACGAACACCTAAGGTGTAACTCTAGTTAAAGTTACACCTAGGTGTTCATGGAGTAGTTGTACCAAGTAAGGATAAAGATGAATATGAGTTACACCTAGGTGTTCGTGGAGTTGTTGTACCAAATAACGCTAAAGATGAGTATGTTGGTTACAGATTCGGTAGTTACCGAATTTATAACCACCATAATCATCTTTAGCCTTACTTGGTACAACTACTCCATCAACACATAGGTTTAACTCTAGTTACTGAATGTGTAACCCATACTCATCTTTAGCGTTATTTGGGACAAAAACTCCATGAACACTTAGGTTTAGTTGTAGTTACCGAATTTATAACGACCATACTCATCTTTAGCCTTATTCGGAACAACTACTCCATGAACACCTAGGTGTAACTCTAGATACAGAATTTATAACTACCATACTCATCTTTAGCCTTACTTGGTACAACTACTCCATGAACACCTAGGTTAACTCTAGTTACAGTATTTATAACCACCATACTCATCTGTAGCCTTACTTGGTACAACTACTCCATAAACACCTAGGTGTAACTCTAGTTACCGAATTTATAACCACCATACTCATCGTTAGCGTTATTTGGTACAACAACTCCACGAACACCTGGTGTAACTCTAGTTACCGAATTTATAACCACCATACTCATCTTTAGCGTTATTTGGTACAACAACTTCACGAATACCTAGGTGTAACTCTAGTTACCGAATTTATAACCACCATACTCATCTTTACCTTTACCTGGCACAACCTCTCCATGAACACCTAGGTGTAACTCTAGTCACCGAATTTATAACCACCATACTCATCTTTAGCGTTATTTGG
>NW_013787417.1:0-1051 GCF_000517525.1 Limulus polyphemus
TCTTGTGTCTTCCCTTTGACAGTACACAGTATTGTTAAATCTTGTGTCTTTTTATTGACAGTACACAGTATCGTTAAATCGTGTGGCTTGTCAGTGACAGCACACAATATCGTTAAATCTTGTGGCTTGTTATTGACTGTACACAGTATTGTTAAATATTGTGTCTTCTTTTTGATAGTACACTATATTGTTAAATCTTGTGTCTTCTTATTTACAGTACACAGTATTGTTAAATCTTGTGTCTTCTTATTGACACTACACAATATTGTTAAATCTTGTATATTCTTATTGAGAGTACACAGTATTGTTAAATCTTTTGTCTTCTTATTTACAGTACATTGTTAAATCTTGTGTCTTCTTAATGATAGTACACAGTATTGTTAAATCTTGTGTCTTCTTATTGATAGTACACAGTATTGTTAAATCTTCTGGCTTCTTATTGACAGTACATAGTATTGTTAAATCTTGTGTCTTCTTATTGACGCTACACAGTATTGTTAAATTTTGTGTCTTCTTTTTGATAGTACACAGTATTGTTAAATCTTGTGACTTCTTATTGACAGTACACAGTATTGTTAAATCTCGTGTCTTCTTTTTGATAGTACACTATATTGCTAAATCTTGTGTCTTCTTATTGACAGTACACAGTATTGTTAAATATTGTGTCTTCTTATTGACAGTACACAGTATTGTTAAATCTTGTGTCTACTTATTGACAGTACACAGTATTGTTAAATCTTGTGTCTACTTATTGACAGTACACAGTATCGTAAAATCGTGTTATTTGTCAGTGATAGTACACAGTATCGTTAAATATTGTGTTTTCAAATTGACAGTACACAGTATTGTTAAATATTTTGTCCTCTTATTGACAGTACACAGTATTGTTAAATATTGTGTCTTCTTATTGATAGTACACAGTATTGTTAAATCTTATATATACTTATTGACAGTACACAGTATTGTTAAATCTTGTTTTTCTTATTGACAGTACACATTGTTAAATATTGTGTCTTCTTAATGATAGTACACAGTATTGTTAAATCTTGTA
>NW_013787418.1:0-633 GCF_000517525.1 Limulus polyphemus
AAACAATATAAAATCTTTCTAGTTTGGAACTCCCTTGATATCTTATCGAGGGTTTACGATGAGCGAGTTAATTACGAGTTGATGTAAGTACGATTCGCCGGGAAGGTAGCTAGCTTTGTCCTTGGCCACATACGCTAGGTTTTCCACAGTTGAAGTTGGGTAATATTTTCGTAAAAATACTAAGTTGGGTAATATTTTCGTAAAAATACTAATGTCGGATGAGAGTTCACTGAAATTAAATAATTTGCAATGTTCGAACTTTGTAGAGGTTCCTGATCAAATATCTGAAGTTTTCCGATTGATAAGCATTATAAAAATCACAGTTATAACTTTTGAAGTTTATAGGACACTGATTATAGCGAACTACTAATAGACATTCTCTTTGACGCGGCGCGTCGGTTATATTTATAGCCGTGGGGAGGTTTTCTTGAAAATTCAGTCTTACGTAACAATACTGAGCTATATTTAAACGTTTACATATATTGATATATTGTTGATTCTTATTCTCGAGAATCTTCTACAACTTTGGAGAATAGGCGAGAGTTTCGCAATCTATATACTACTAAAACTCTGACATTGTTTGTGTGTGTGTGTGCTTGTCTGTAATTAAATACAGCAAAAATGGCGCAAAAT
>NW_013787419.1:0-1095 GCF_000517525.1 Limulus polyphemus
TCACCTAGATGTAACTATACTTACCGAATTTATAACCATCATACTCATCTTTAGCTTTACTTGGTACAACTACTCCATGAACACCTAGGTGTAACTCTAGTTACTGAATTTGTAACCACCATACTCATCTGTAGCGAAATTTGGTACAAAAACTCCACGAATACCTAGGTGTAAGTCTAGTTACCGAACTTGTAACCACCATACTCATCTTTAGCGTTATTTGGTACAACAACTCCACGAACACCTAGATGTAACTATAGTTACCGAATTTGTAACCAACATACTCATCTTTAGCATTATTTGGTACAACAACTCCACGAACACCTAGGTGTAACTCTAGTTACCGAATTTATAACCACCATACTCATCTTTAGCGTTACTTGGTGTAACTCTAGTTTCCGAAATTATAACCACAATACTCATCTTTAGCCTTACTTGGTACATCAACTCCATGAACACCAAGATGTATCTCTAGTTACCGAATTTGTAACCCACATACTCATCTTTAGCGTTATTTGGTACAACAACTGCACGAACACGTTGGTGTAACTCTAGTTATCGAATTTATAACCACCATACTCATCTTTAGCCTTACTTGTTATAACTACTCCATGAACACCTAGGTGTAACTTTAGTTACAGAATTTATAACCACCATATTCATCTTTAGCCTTACTTGGTACAACTACTCCATGAACACTTAGGTGTAACTCTACTTACCGGAGTAGTTGTACCAAGTAAGGCTAAAGATGAATATGGTGGTTATGAATTCGAATATGGAGGTCATAAGTTCGTTAACTAGAGTTACACCTATGTATTTGTGGAGTTGTTGTACCAAATAACGCTACAGATGAGTATGGTGGTTACAAGTTTGGTAACAAGAGTTACACCTATGTGTTAATGAAGTAGTTGAACCAAGTAAGACTAAAGATGAGTATGGTTGTTATAAATTCTGTAACTAGAGTTACACCTAAGTGTTCACGGAGTTGTTGTACCAAGTAAGGCTAAAGATGATTATGTTGATTAGAAATTCTGTAACTAGGGTTACACCTAAGTGTTCATAATCTTTAGCCTTACTTGGTACAACTACTCCACG
>NW_013787420.1:0-632 GCF_000517525.1 Limulus polyphemus
AGTCCAATCTAAGTATAATCACAGGCATAAATAATTGTCTATAAGTGTCCTGTAGCACACAGTCCAAAGTGAGAATATTCGCAGGCATAAATAATTGTCTATAACTGTCCTGTAGCACACAGTCTAATGTAAGAATAATCGCAGGCATAAATAATTGTCTATAACTGTCCTGTAGCACACAGTCCAATGTGAGAATAATCGCAGTCATAAATAATTGTCTATAACTGTTCTGTAGCACACAGTCCAATCTGAGAATAATCACATGCATAAACAATTTTCTATAACTGTTCTGTAATACACAGTCCAATCTAAGAATAATCACTGGCATAAATGATTGTCTATAACTGTCCTGTAGCACACACTCCAATGTGAGAATAATCACAGGCATAAATAAGTGTCTATAACTGTTTTGTAGCAAGCAGTCCAATGTGAGAATAATCGCAGGTATATACAATTGTCTATAACTCTTTTGTAGCAGACAGTCCAATCTAAGAATAATCACAGGCATAAATAAGTGTCTATAACTGTCCTGTAGCAAGCAGTCCAATGTGAGAATAATCGCAGGTATAAACAATTGTCTATAACTGTTTTGTAGCACACAGTCCAATCCAAGAATAATCACAGGCATAAAT
>NW_013787421.1:0-1443 GCF_000517525.1 Limulus polyphemus
CTAAACTAGTACAGTGACTGAAATGTAGACTAGCACAGTTACTGAAATGTAGACTAGTACAGTGGCTGAAATGTAGACTAGTACAGAGGCTGAAATGTAGACTAGCACAGTGACTGAAATGTAGACTAATACAGTGGCTAAAATGTAGACTAGCACAGTTACTGAAATGTAGACTAGTACAGTGACTGAAATGTAGACTAGCACAGTGACTGAAATGTAGACTAGTACAGTGACTGAAATGTAGACTAGCACAGTTACTGAAATGTAGACTAGTACAGTGGCTGAAATGTAGACTAGCACAGTTACTGAAATGTAGACTAGCACAGTGACTGAAATGTAGACTAGCACAATGACTGAAATGTAGACTAGTACAGTGCTGAAATGTAGACTAGTACAGAGACTGAAATGTAAACTAGTACAGTGACTCAAAAAGGTAGACTAGCACAGTTACTGAAATGTAGACTAGTACAGTGGCTGAAATGTAGACTAGTACAGAGGCTGAAATGTAGACAAGTACAGAGGCTGAAATGTAGACTAGCACAGTGACTGAAATGTAGACTAGTACAGTGGCTGAATTGTAGACTAGTACAGTGACTGAAATGTAAACTAGTACAGTGACTGAAATGTAGACTAGTACAGTGGCTAAAATGTAGACTAGTACAGTGGCTGAAATGTAGACTAGTACAGAGGCTGAAATGTAGACTAGCACAGTGACTGAAATGTAAACTAGTACAGTGACTGAAATGTAGACTAGCACAGTGACTGAAATGTAGACTAGCACAGTGACTGAAATGTAGACTAGTACAGTGGCTAAAATGTAGACTAGCACAGAGACTGAAATGTAGACTAGCACAGTTACTGAAATGTAGACTAGTACAGTGGCTGAAATGTAGACTAGCACAGTGGCTAAAATGTAGACTAGCACAGTGACTGAAATAGTCTACATTTCAGCACTGTACTAGTTTACATTTCAGTCACTGTACTACTCTACATTTCAGTCACTGTACTAGTCTACATTTCAGTCACTGTGCTAGTCTACATTTCAGCCACTGTACTAGTTTACATTTCAGTCACTGTACTACTCTACATTTCTGACACTGTGCTAGTCTACAATACAGTGGCTGAAATGTAGACTAGTACAGTGACTGAAATGTAGACTAGTACAGTGCTGAAATGTAGACTAGCACAGTGACTGAAATGTAGACAAGCACAGTGGCTGAAATGTAGACTAGTACAGAGGCTGAAATGTAGACTAGCACAGTGACTGAAATGTAGACTAGTACAGTGGCTAAAATGTAGACCAGCACAGTAACTGAAATGTAGAGTAGTACAGTGACTGAAATGTAAACTAGTACAGTGGCTGAAATGTAGACTAGCACAGTGACTGAAATGTAGACTAGTACAGTGACTGAAATGTAGACAAGCACAGTGGCTGAAATGTAG
>NW_013787422.1:0-633 GCF_000517525.1 Limulus polyphemus
CGATGACGCAACAGTATATAAGCCTGCGGGATTGAATGAAGAGAGTTCCGGGTAATTTACGATTCCGTTTCGAGCTAGTGTGTTTTGTTATCGAGATTGTGAATCGCTGGCAGTTATAGCGTGTATTATAAAAGTAGTTAGTGACGAGAAACGTAGTGATTGTGAAATTACTGTGTACTAAAAGTTTGTATCGAGAAAAAATAAACTGGTTTAATCCAGAAAGAACTTGTATCGCTGAAGTTCCTCGTAAAGAATTTCTACCGGAAATTAACAAACAAGCAGATACTCAAACAATTGGTATCAGAAAGTGGGACTGAAAAGGAAAAAAAGAAAGTTGGAAACGAGAAGTGGCAAATCAAACTACGACTTAGCAGATTTGATGGCAGGGATATAAGAACAGCAAAAGAAAGAAGAAGAACGAGAAAAGAAACAAGAAGAGAGACAACAGCAGTGGCAAAAAGCCTGCAACAGTAGCAGCTCGAACAGCAAAATAAACAAGAAGAGAGATTACAGCAGTTGTTGGAGGAAAAAGAAAAGAAACAAGAAGAGTGACTACAGCAGTGGTTGGAGGAGAAAGAAAATGAACAAGAAGAGAGACTACAGCAGTGATTGGAAGAGAAAGAAAATAAAGAA
>NW_013787423.1:0-633 GCF_000517525.1 Limulus polyphemus
CCCTGATATCTATATTTGGTTCCATTTCATCATCATCAACTTTTCAGTCGGCTTGACTTCAGCCCAATGACACCTAATTAGTTCAACCTCTCTTTTAACAGTTACCGGAACTTGGCCTTTGTTGTTCCAAAACGTCATTTTATCAAAATCAATTACAAACTTCCTTGGTAATAGATAGTCCAATCCTAAGATGCATTCATCTTCAATGTCAGCCAAGTATACTTCCTGTCTGTCCTTTATGTCCATGAGCTCAATAGTTACCCACACTGGTACCCACAACCTTGTAGAATGTCCTGTCACACCATAAAGCTTCTCTATGGCTTCTGGTACTCCTTCGTGATCTAGCACCTTGATGCTCACAACGGTTTGCTGAGATGCAGAGTCTATGGCAAAGTTGCACCTTTGGCCATCTTGCTTTCCTGTCACATAGACACTGTGTGTGCTTGGCATTTTACACCTAGCTGTTGGGACTTTCAAGATGGGGGTTGATGGGCGTTGCTCAACACCAACCACTACTTGTCTCCTTGAAGCCAACTTGTTGGTAATATTCTTCCTACACTGGCTCCTCAAATGTCCGTGCTTTCCACAGTTCCAACAACCTTTCTGGATACCAGCCTTTTTTGCTGTGGCACC
>NW_013787424.1:0-633 GCF_000517525.1 Limulus polyphemus
AATTTATAACCATAATACAAATCTTTAGCCTTACTTGGTACAACAACTCCACGAATACTTATGTGTAACTCTAGTTACCGAATTCATAACCAACAAACTTATCTTTAGCCTTACTTGGCACAACTACTCCATGAACACCTAGGTGTAACTCTAGTTACCGAATTTATAACCACCATACTCATCTTTAGCCTTACTTGGCCCAACTACTCCATGAACACCTAGGTGTAACTATTTTTACGGAATTTATAACCACCATACTCATCTTTAGCTTTACTTGGTACAACAACTCCACGAACACCTAGATGTAACTCTAGTTACCGAATTTATAACCACCATACTCATCTTTAGCCTTACTTGGTACAACTAATCCAGAAACACTTAGGTGTAACTATAGTTACCGAATTTATAACCACCATATTCATCTGTAGCCTTACTTGGTACAACTACTCCATAAACACCTAGGTGTAACTCTAGTTACAGAACTTATAACCAACATACTCATCTTTAGCCTTACTTGGCACAACTACTCCATGAACACCTAGGTGTAACTATTTTTACGGAATTTATAACCACCATACTCATCTTTAGCTTTACTTGGTACAACAACTCCACGAACACCTAGATGTAACTCTC
>NW_013787425.1:0-676 GCF_000517525.1 Limulus polyphemus
CATATAACAAGTAACATGAAGTCCACTCCCTCTTTATCATCCATATAACAAGTAACATGAAGTCCACCCCTCTCCATCATCCATATAACAAGTAACATGAAGTCTACTCCCTCTTTATCATCCATATAACAAGAAACATGAAGTCTACTCCTTCTCCATCATCCATATAACAAGTAATGTGAAGTCCACTCCATCATCCATATAACAAGTAACATGAAGTCCACTCCCTCTTTATCATCCACATAACAAGTAACATGAAGTCCACTCCCTCTCCATCATCAACATAACAAGAAACAAGAAGTCTACTCCCTCTCCATCATCCATATAACAAGTAACATGAAGTCTACTCCCTCTTTATCATCCACATAACAAGAAACATGAAGTCCACTCCCTCTCCGTCATCTATATAACAAGTAACATGAAGTCCACTCCCACTCCCTCATTCATATAACAAGAAACATGAAGTCTACTCCTTCTCCATCATCCATATAACAAGTAATGTGAAGTCCACTCCATCATCCACATAACAAGTAACATGAAGTCCACTCCATCATCCATATAACAAGTAACATGAAGTCTACTCCCTCTTTATCATCCATATAACAAGAAACATGAAGTCCACTCCCTCTCCGTCATCCATATAACAAGTAATGTGAAGTCCACTCCATCATCCATA
>NW_013787426.1:0-1160 GCF_000517525.1 Limulus polyphemus
GAGAATAGCAGTCGACATAAGACAGCTCGCAGATCCCTGGTTACATTACTTTATAATAATGTGAGAATAGCAGTCGACATAAGACAGCTCGCAGATCCCTGGTTACATTACTTTATAATAATGTCCGCGAGCTGTCTTATGTCGACTGCTATTCTCTTCCCTGGTTACACTACTTTATAATAATGTGAGAATAGCAGTCGACATAAGACAGCTCGCAGATCCCTGGTTACACTACTTTATAGGAATGATAGTGTATATACATAAAAACGGTATTTGATTTGAAATAAATAAACAACAGGTGGTTAGCGCCAGAAAGCTAGTGTTTGAAAACAACAACATCTGGTAAACTTAACCTTTAAGATTATACACGAGCTCACCTAAAGTTTGTCTTATCGTAACATGTGGAGTTCGTGTAACTTAGTAAATACATAATTTATTTTTTTCATTCAGTCGTAGTGATTCTTGGCGGAGAAAGGGAAGTCCGACAGATGCTACTTATTGCTCAGGAGTTTGGTATGGCACAAAGTGGAGACTACGCCTTTTTGTATCCAGAACTATTCCAGAGTGAGGCTAAAGGAAACGTTTCCTGGGCAGGAGGGAAGGGTTAGTAAATTCAATAAGTTCTATTCTTAATCAGTCTGAGTATTGGTTATTACATAATGCGATTGAATAGTGTTAATTATTCCTGTTTACATTTGTTCAAAACACACACACACACATATATATATACATACACACACACACACATATATATATACACACACACATATATATTTATATACACACACATATATTAATCCATAACAATAATTCATTAACGAAAAATATAGGTTGGGCGTGGCATAATAGTGAGCGTGATGGGCTGCGTACGTGTAGGTCCATACCCTGATATCGGTGAACACGCTATAAATTACTTGTAGCAGTGGACATGTTATAAAGCGACAGTCTGCTGTGAACTAACTTTTTTTATGTGTGTAAATGTAATAAAAATGTTTGGGAAACTATATTCTATTAGAGAAATATCCATTATGTTATGAAACAACATGAAAGAGGAGAGGACCACGTGGAAATCGAGGAGTGTACAGGAGATTGGATGGAAGCTTTTCATCAGGTAGTACGTACCGTGTTACACAGAAACTAGGCTTATTGAACGGTTACAA
>NW_013787427.1:0-3180 GCF_000517525.1 Limulus polyphemus
TGTGTCCTGTCAATAAGAAGATACAGGATTTATCAATATTGTGTCCTGTCAATAAGAAGATACAGGATTTATCAATACTGTGTACTGTCAATAAGAAGACACAAAATTTAACAATATTGTATCCTGTCAATCAGAAGATAAAGGATTTATCAATACTGTGTAATGTCAATAAGAAGACAGAAGATTTAACGATACTGTGTAATGTCAATAAAAAGACACAAGATTTAACAATACTGTGTCCTGTCAATAAGAAGATACAGGATTTACCAATACTGTGTACTGTCAATAAGAAGACATAAGATTTAACAATAATGTGTACTATCAATAAGAAGACAAGATTTACCAGGTATTGATAAATCTTGTGTCTGCTTATTGACACTACACAGTATGTTTACTCTCATTAAGAAGACACAAGATTTAACAATACTATGTACTATCAAAAAGAAGACAAGATTTAACGATACTGTGTACTGTCAATAAAAAGACACAAGATTTAACAATACTGTGTCCTGTCAACAAGAATATACTGGATTTATCAATAATGTGTATTGTCAATAAGAAGACACAAGATTTAACAACACTGTGTCCTGTCAATAAGAAGATACAGGATTTATCAATACTGTGTCCTATCAATAAGAAGATACATGATTTATCAATACTGTGTACTTTCAATAAGAAGAAACATAATTTAAAAATACTGTGTCCTGTGAATAAGAAGATACAGGATTTATCAATGCTGTGTACTGTCAATAAGAAGACACAAGATTTAATGATACTGTGTACTATCATAACAAATCATAAGATTTAATGATACTGTGTACTATCAATAACAAGACACAAGTATTAACGATACTGTGTACTGTCAGTAAATAGACACAAGATTTAAAAATACTGAGTCCTGTCAATAAGAAGATACAGGATTTATCAATACTGTGTACTGTCAATAAGAAGACACAAGATTTAACGATACTGTGTACTGTCAATAAGAAGACACAAGATTTAACAATACTGTGTCCTGTCATTAAGAAGATACAGGATTTATCAATACTGTGTACTGTCAAAAAGAAGACACAAGATTTAACAATACTGTGTCCTGTGAATAAGAAGATAAAGGATTTATCAATACTGTGTACTGTCAATAAGAAGACACAAGATTTAACGATACTGTGTACTATCAATAAGAAGACAATACACAGTATTGGTAAATCCTGTCAATAAGCAGACACAAGATTTATCAATACCGTTTAATCTCAATTTGTGTCTGCTTATTGACAGTACACATTATTGGTAAATCTTGTCTTCTTATTTATAGTTCACAGTATCGTTAAATCTTGTGTCTTTTTATTTACAGTACACAGTATCGTTAAATCTTGTCTTCTTTTTATTGACAGTACACAGTATCGTTAAATCTTGTCTTCTTTTTGATAGTACATAGTATTGTTAAATCTTGTGTCTTCTTGGATTTATCAATACTGTGTCTTGTCAATAAGAAGATACAGGATATATCAATACTGTGTATTCTTATTGACAGCTTATTGACAGTACACAGTATTGATAAATCCTGTATCTTCTTATTGACAGGACACAGTATTGTTAAATCTTGTGTCTTCTTATTGACAGTACACAGTATTGATAAATCCTGTATCTTCTTATTGACAGGACACAGTATTGTTAAATCTTGTGGCTTGTTATTGATAGTACACAGTATCACTAAATCGTATGACTTGTTATGATAGTACACAGTATCGTTAAATCTTGTGTCTTCTTATTGACAGTACACATTATTGATAAATCCTGTATCTTCTTATTGACAGGACACAGTATTTATAAATCCTGTATCTTCTTATTGACAGGACACAGTATTTTTCAATCTTGTGTATTCTTATTGACAGTACACAGTATTGATAAATCCTGTATATTCTTAATGACAGGATACAATTTTGTTAAATTTTGTGTCAAGACACAAGATTTAACAATACTGAGTCCTTTCAATTAGAAGATACAAGATTTAACGATACTGTGTACTATCATAACAAGTCATAAGATTTAATGATACTGTGTTCTATCACTAACAAGCCAAAAGATTTAACGTTACTGTGTACTGTCAATAATTCTTATTGACAATACATAGTATTGTTAAATGTTTTGTCTTCTTATTGACAGTACACAGTATTGATAAATCCTGTATCTTCTTATTGACAGGACACAGTATTGTTAAATCTTGTGGCTTGTTATTGATAGTATACAGTATCGTTAAATCTTGTGTCTTCTTATTGACAGTACACAGTATTGAAAAATCCTTTATCTTCTTATTGACAGGACACAGTATTGTTAAATCTTGTGGCTTGTTATTGATAGTATACAGTATCGTTAAATCTTGTGTCTTCTTATTGACAGTACACAGTATTGAAAAATCCTTTATCTTCTTATTGACAGGACACAATATTGTTAAATTTTGTGTCTTCTTATTGACAGGATACAATATTGACAAATCCTGTATATTCTTATTGACAGGACACAGTATTGATGAATCCTGTATCTTCTTACTGACAGGACACAGTATTGATAAATCCTGTATCTTCTTATTGACAGGACACAGTATTGTTAAATCTTGTGTCTTAAAATCTTGTGTCTTCTTATTGAAAGGACTCAGTATTGTTTTTTTTGTCTTCTTATTGACAGTACACAGTATTGATGAATCCTGTATCTTCTTATTGACAGTACACAGTATTGATAAATTCTTTATCTTCTTATTGACAGGACACAGTATTGTTAAATTATATTTCTTCTTATTGACAGTAAACAGTATCGTTAAATCTTTTGGCTTGTTATTGATAGTACACAGTATCATTAAATCTTATGACTTGTTATGATAGTACACAGTATCGTTAAATCTTGTATATAATTTAACAATACTGTGTCCTGTCAATAAGAAGATAAAGAATTTATCAATACTGTGTACTGTCAATAAGAAGACAAAAGATTTAACGATACTGTGTACTATCATAACAAGTCATAAGATTTAATGATACTGTGTACTATCAATAACAAGCCAAAAGATTTAACGATACTGTGTACTGTCAATAAAAAGACACAAGATTTAAAAATACTGTGTCCTGTCAATAAGAAGATACAGGATTTATCAACACTGTGTACTGGAAATTAGAAGACACAAGATTT
>NW_013787428.1:0-1076 GCF_000517525.1 Limulus polyphemus
ATTTTTCGAGTGAAAAATTCAAACGAATTGGTAACTGAAAAAGTGACTTACATAGAGATTATAGAAATATTTAATAGCTAGGTCTCAAACTTTCGGTTTCCAAATCACACAAAATACAAAGCAAACATATTTCATTCGGCTTTTGTATAGCTTTGGGAAAAGAAAGATATTTTAAGATTTATTAAAAACTTTCCACAAGGTTTGATGGAAATATTCTATACTGAATTTATCTCGAAGAAATAAGGAATATAAGGAGAAGATTCAAAACACCAAAGACACATATTCCGGGAAAGGAATTTTTCTGCTATTTATCTCAGCAATGGTAGCACTTGTTATGTTCAGTTAATCGTTAAAAAATTATGAAACAATTGAACTTATGGGCAATTCTCAAACAACAGATATTTTCTTTATTAAGAAACTTCCGAACTGAAAATTTCTGTGCTTGCTTTCCAGTCTCGAAGATGTCGATGACCATTAAGCTTATAACCTTCTGAAAGTATTATATAACAAGCAGAATCTTCAGTTTCTACGGATAACAGTACATTTCTCCTAATATAGGAGATTCGTATGTTTCAAAGATAACTCCACGTTTTGTCAAACTTTAAATTATATGGAGCAGTTAATATGTATGACTGCATAGTTACTCTGGTGAAGTAAAGGCAATAGTTTGTTTGTTTTTGGTTTGTTTTTGAATTTCGCGCAAAGCTACACGAGGGCTATCTGCGCTAGCCGTCCCTAATTTAGCAGTGTAAGACTAGAGGGAATGCAGCTAGTCATCACCACCCACCGCCTACTCTTGGGCTATTCTTTTACCAACGAATAGTGGGATTGACCGTCACGTTATAACGCCCCCACGGCTGAAAGGGCGAGCATGTTTGGTGTGGCAAGGATTCGAACCCGCGACCCTCAGATTGCGAGTCGAGTGCCTTAACTACCTGGCCATGCCGGGCCAGGCAATAGTTTAAAAAGGTCTGTGACCAAAGTGTAATAAATAAAAGTTTTTCTATATAAAAAATATGTATAGATACATACACACACACACACATATATATATATATATATATATAATACAGTAT